>NC_052018.1:40211257-40511257 GCF_015832195.1 Motacilla alba alba | reverse complement strand
CATCAAGTGTTTTTCCTATTTCCACTGTCTTGGTTCATGGCTGAAGCTCTAAGACCTGAGAGAGACCAGAGTCATTGAGGGAACTTACAACAGTAAAAGCAACAGAAGCGTGAAAGTAAGAGCAGAAGGAAACAAAATACAATGTGAAACACTTTCTCGTGTTGCTTTTTCATTTCTCATTTTTTCTTGTGGGAAATCATACAAAGAAACTGCCATGATTTCCTTCATTTACCAGAGAGATGGTAGCTAGGACATATCACATCAAGGACTTAAAAACAAGCATTTTTTGCCTCTAAAGCACCTGTAACCAATGACCTCAGTGAAAGATTCCTCCAAAAGAATATTGTAAGTTCATTTTGTGGGCTTCCATGATGCAATCCAACCAGAGAGCACAACCAAATCAGAGGCAGCTGGTGGAGATAAAAATCTTTGTCTAGTGGGACACTCAAGATTTATTTTTTACTCTGGGAAAATTCCTATTAGGGTCTGCACACAAAAATTTGCAGCCAGACAGAGCCATCTACTTGCCTGGCTAAAAAACCTCAGTGATAAGTCACCTCCTCAGTGTGCAGCAGCCCCTTGTGTAATATGGACTGAGACACCTGGGATATCATCAGTAGTCCTTTAATGTCAGAGGGGGTGTCTTGAAAAGACTAGAGCCCGAACAACAAAGTGCATTTTGAAAAAGCACTTATCAAGCCTACTCATGATGTTGCCAACTTTCAAAGATGCTCTTACCTGTCTACACAGCACATCAGAAAGCAAATTCTTGCTCCATGTAAACAACAAACCCCTTAAACCCCACTGTGCACTTTGTGCAAAGCTGAATGTGGAACATTTTCACTGTGGCTTGGTGACTTGACAAGCACAAGCAGCAGTGGCTGTGAGAAGCAGGGCTAGCTTCTCTCTATACAAAAACACAACCTTTCTTTACAATACAAATATTTGAAGGCAATTCTCAACAATCTATTCACCACAAGAAAATTGATACTTCTAGCCATCCTTGTTGCCAAAACTTTAATCCTTATCAAATGGAAATCACCATCTGTCCATTAGATCAATGACTGGCACTTGGGTCTCATTGATTTAGCTATTATGGAAAAGATACCATATGAGATACATGATAAATTAGACTCTGTCATGGATATTTGGTAAGATTTTGCTCAATCTTTGCAAATGAGATAATTAGTTATAGCTTTCTAATTTTAAACTAGTGTAAGTGTTACAGATTAAGTGACTGTAATCTCTCTTTTCTATCCACTTTTCTTTTCGCATACATGCATAATGAGGCTTTTGTCTATAATTCTGGTGTCACATTAAAAACATTAAAAGATGGAAGGAGGTCCTCCCTCCAGTCCGAGTTGAGTAAAACTTCATTATTAGTAAAAATCAATAATTATAAATCAGTTCAAAATTATTCTATATATTGTAAATAAATAACAAAATGTCCCAAAAAAAGCTTCAGTCATTTGAATAAAAGTTGCATAATATTAGTGCATCTTAAACCACCTTTTCTTGAAACAATTGCAATGCCATACCAGATGTCTGTCTTGTCTGTCATAGTTTTAAAACACATGCATTTCTTTTAAATTTTTATCATACCAGAAAGAAAAAATATTAACTGCAGAAATATGGCAACTGCCTGTGTTCAAACATGTAATCTGGGTTCTTATCTGACCTGATGTTTTAAAGGTCTTGCAGGCGCACAGTTGAATGCAGCTGCCATTGTCACTGGCTCTTTGAAAGTCAGCCCTCCCTGTGGCAACTGCAGAACCTGGCTTTGCTACAGTGGATGCATGTTGAGTGGCAGTGCTTCCTGGAATGGGCTCATGGATACACAGAGTTAATCCATATGATTGCTTATTAACTTCCATCAATTTCTTGTCCATCAGTCTCAGAAGGCACTTTTCTCCTTTTCCTTGGGTTGGCCCCATTGGTCCTCACAAATTTTGTGCACAATCATGGTGGCCTAAAGCTCAATCTTGCCATCTCACCACTGTGTACCCTGCTTTGCACCCCAACATTACCCCTGAGAGGCGTTTAGGAGTGCCAGCTCTTTATATCATGCAGAGAGAACAGCATTGACTTTACTGCCAAAACCAGCAATCATCTCCTTTATCCCCTGTTCCTAATCCCCAGCCCCTCTGAGGCAGCCCCGAAGGCAGCTGGCTCAGGGGACTGACGGTGGTGAGCAACGGTGGGGATTTCTACTTCCATTCCACACTTTTCCATGGGGTGGGTTACAAAGGTCAGCCCTCAGAGGTGTTTAGACCTGTGCCTGCTGATATGATATTGCACGAGCATGCAATGAGGAGGATGGATGGAAAAGACTACTTGGGGCCGGGGCAGGCAGGACTGCTTCTTCTGGTGGCAGTGTTGTCTGGTGGCAACTTTATCAAATGTGAAGTGTCTGTGGAGCTACACATTTAAGTGGCAATGAATGTCCATATACCTGGCCTCACTGTCCCACGTTGGGTGCATTATCTCCTGGTCTGCACCACAATGAAGCACCAGTGCTGCAGGTGAAAGTGTAAGAGCTTCTTATCAATAAAGGCAGGGGGAAGAAATAGAGAGGAGAGCACTGGGCAGCCTGAAGGGCTTCAACCTTAAGCTGCATTTGATGTTAGAAAAAGCCTTATCTCTGTATCTAGTACAGCACCAAACCAGCAGTCAGCCCTACCTGTTTAGTTCACGAGCAACACCTCCCCCCCACCTCTCCTTTCCTACCCCACAGGCTTTTACTAACTGTTTTAAAGTACTTTCCTCTGTGAGCAATTACCATGTCCTACTTGTTTAGATTAAGTCACTGTCAGTTCATTTTCATCCAGATTCCTACTTCAGTCAGACAGTGAGGAACTGCTAATGAGACAGCATAATCTGAGTTCAAAGAAAATAGCGGAGCAGAAAACATTTTCCCTGGTTAAAACAGTCTCAAAATTTCATTATACACAGGGCTACATGTCTCTTGTAGAGTCATGGCCACTGAATTCGCCACAAGATTCAGAGAAGCTTCAGAATTATGATTCTACAAGATTTTCTTGAAAATACTCAAACTATAATTAATCCTGATGAGTTTTTTAAACCTTCCAATATAACTTCAGTTGAAGCAGATTTGTCTTCTTGGACCTGCAAACAGCATAAAACAACATTTCTTAGCGAGGTGAAGACTGTCCCACTCATTTCCACGTTTTACTCCTGAAGGCTAAAAGAGATGATGCACATTTCAAATCATAATTACTTTGGCTGTTAATCCTCCTAATAAGGCTACAGCTGTATGGTGACTGAAATGGTTACTTTGTAAAACACAATGCCCACCCACTTGTCAGGAAACCCTTATATCCAATATATCTTCAAATCCCTCATTGCAGTTATGAATAGGTGCTGTTGAAAATCAGCACTAGAATAAAGTTAGCAAATAACAGAGCCATGAAACAATAAAAAAGCCTTTGGAATACTTATTGTACTTAAATTAATTAGAAGTATTATTTTTGTTTGCTTTTTTTGTCTCTGAATTTCCAAGAAGTAGTTACAGAGTGCAATTGAAATGAATAAAACTGGCTGGGGGGCCAGACGCCCACAACCTTTCCACGGAATACTCAAGTCTTTGAATTTATAAGGACAGGAAAGATGCACAGCATCTGGGATTACAATAATGCAAAGGACTGAGTGATTAGAATACACACATACAGACCTCTGGAACAAGCACTTTCCTCTGTCAGTATTAACTTCAAAAAATGGAGCTTCGAGGCTGCAAATAAAGGGAAACTCTGCCTGTCTTTTGCCTGATTCTACTCCAGCAAGGCCAATGGCATTTTCTGAGATTTCATGGGACATAAATTAGTGCAGGATTTGCTGCTGCTGCTGTTTTCTCATAAGCTCCCATTTCCCTAAAGCTGGCTGTACTAGAACTTTTGAAACCACGCAAACTGTATCTGTAAGTTTCCCACTATTTTTTCATGATACTTTCTAACGACTGTACCTCTCTTGGTGCTGTAGGGTTTCCAGTTTATGTCCTGAAAGCAAGTACTTTCATGACCCTGAGGACAAGTAAGATGTATTTCCAGTTTTGCTGTGTTACTAAAAAACCAAAATCCTACGAAAACCCTGAGTAAGCCACAAACCCAGAACTACTAAGTGAGGGTGCCTAAGAATGAGGTGATTCATAAGATCCTGTTTTACAGAAATCCAAGTAGCATAAGAAGCATACTGCCATTATTGCCTAGCACAAAGTGATGTAGAATGAATTAACAGCCATAGAGCCAGTGCTACCAACTGAAATTTGTTGCTGTCAACTTGTGAGAACTAACTGCTCATATGATTCACTTTTACCTTCTCTCCCACCTTCCCCTGTAACTTCCCCTCTATTTGTAGCACTACTTTCAATAAATCTAATTTATTGCACAGTAACTATTTCCTAATGTGGCTTTTTTTGAGTAAGGCAAGAGTTGGCATGAGAATGTTTTGTTACTCAACAGAACTCTTGAACTCTTGCTCCAGTTAAGTAACACATTTGTATTTTTTTAAATAGATGCCATATATGTTGTCAATAATTTGAAGTTCATATAGAGCATGCAAATATACATCAAACAATACATACATAATATCATGTAAATGCTATATATGCTGTATGTTCAGATAGACGGCCCTTTGTCTTAACATTCCATATCAAAGATATTTGTGCTTAGGTTTCACAAAAAACAAACTCAAAATGTTGAAACCTGCACCTTTTTCTGCCATAGTAATGACACCAGGTTAAAGGACCCCAAAACTCATCTCCAAAATAACCCAGAGCAAACCCCCCTACCCTATAGTTTAGGCCAAGCTGCCAAATCCTATTACAAATTCAATCCTATTAAAATGTTCCCAGGTTTAAGCCTGCTTTGGAGTTTTTCATAAGAGTGCGTGACCCCAACCCAAACCCCTCCATGTGTGGTCAAGGGACCTGCGGATAATTGTAAACTTCACGGGCTCCCATTAATCTCGGCACAGTCAGATATTAGCGCTTGTAAATCAGCACCTAAACAAGGACAATAGTTAAAGCCATCAATAGTCTTTTAATGAGGCAGATCAAAAACAAATGAAAGCAGCGGGGCATTGGGCTCTGCCAAAGAGGGGCAGGGGAGCCAGGGGGCTTTGTCTTCCCTCCTCGCACACCAGCCCATGGACGGAGTCCAGGACCCCTCCGCGGCGGCCGGGCCCGCCGCCCAACTCGCACGCACGGCCGCGGGTGGAACGCGCCCGCCCCGCTCGGCCGGGGCCGGGGAGCCTGCCGGGCAGGCTGGGAACAGCCGGCGGTGGCCGACAGCCGCCCCGGGGGCGCGGGGGCTGCGCCTCTCCGCCGCTCCCACCGGGGCAGCGCCCGGCCCGGCGCGGCTCGCCCGGCAGCCGGAGCGGGGCCCGCGCTCCCTCCCGCCGGCCGGGCGCCGCCGCGCCCCGGGGAAAGCGGGCGGGCCGGGGCTCCCCGTTGCCGGGCAACGCGCGCCAGGCCGCGCTGGGCTTCGGGAAGCGCCCGGTGTTAGCGCGGGGAATGCCCTTCCACCTGCATCCCCCCTCGGAGCCGCGTATTTTAGGTTCACAAAGGTGAAGAGGTCGGTGAGAAAGTGGAGGTGAAGGCCTGGCCCCGTTAAGGTCACCGGGGACGGACATTTCCCCCGGGGCTCGGCAGCTGAGCAAACGGGGTTTTGCCCGTATAGTGCAACGGGGCGGGAGAGGGTGCGAGGCGACGGCCCACACCCTTGTGTGGGCGAGGTTTGAGTGGGGAGAACACGCGGCGATCGTGCCTCGATGAGGCACCGAGCCAGCGCTCTGCACCTCGGGCAGCCGTGGGCACCTCGGCATGCGACGAGTGCCAGGGCGGCAGGACGGCCACTGGGCTCTTAAAAGCGAATGTTTGGTGTTTTTATGGTTTCTTTTTTGGTGTGTTTTTTTTTTTTTTTTTGGTTTTGTTTTGTTTTGTTTTTATGTTTTGTTTTTTGTTACACCTATGTAAGAACTGCAGACATAGCATGTGGATAAGAGTTTCTCATTTAATCACTGGGAAATAATTCTGTGGCTGATAGTATTTTCTTTCTCTTTCTAATGAGATCACCTCACACTCACTGGCACTGATACAAACATTCACAGCTAAGTGCTCAAAAGAGGTTGAAGTACAAACTGTATATAATTCACCGCTTGAGAAAACACTATTTCAGCACAACACAATGCGAGATACTCTCAAGTATTCCTGAGGCAGGAAGAGTGTACCACAGTCAGGCTGAAGTGACTGTTTACATCAACTTGATTGCACTTAGTCTTTAGTAAAGCTAACAGCTCTTCGTATTATTAGCCCATCTTCTCAGTTCCGAGGACCTCACAGATAAGGGGCAAAATCTAAGTTACGTGATGGTGACATGGTGTGTGCTAACATGGTGTGTGCTAGGAAGTGCAGCCAACGTTGGGTCGGCACGAAAGGCTGCTTTTGCCAGATGCCCAGCCTGCTCAAGAAGGAAGTCTGGCAAAAATCGCCTCGTCGCGACTCCCTGGCCGTGGCCACAGCCAAAAGGTGGCAGTGTTCAATTCATCATCCATCTCCACGCCAACACCCGGGCAGGTGCCTCCCTTCAACAACGTCTTTCATCTCAACGCAGTGACCTGTGCCGATTTTAATTGCAAACCCCCTCCTCCCTTCCTGGACTCAAAACATAAAGGAATTGAAAAGCTAACAGTTAGAGAATCTTGTAGCTCGAAGAGTAGAAAACAACCAGGTCACTCACTGGTTTCGCAGATCCCCAGCTCTTGCTTTGGTGAGATGTATCCAAACAAATTGGATTTAGATACACGAATTGGTTTTCCTGCTCTCATGCCAAAATAGAAACATGGGATTTAATGAAATTTGAGGCTCCCTGACTAAACTTACAGTTTCAGGAGTAAAAAGTGATGCCTATATGAAGAAGGAGTAATGCAGAAGTAATGACTGCCAAAGGCATGCTGTCATCTCTCTCTCTCCCTTTCTCTCTCTTCACTCTCTCTCAAATAGTGACACTTATCATATAGGCACACTCATATAGGCATGCATGTATGTGAATAAGCACATTTCGACTATGAGTATAAAAGCCAATTTTTTTTAAAATGTCAGGGATTTGAAAAAATAGCTTAATTTTGTCAATAATGTTGTTTTTTTTTTTTTTTTCTGTGAAATCTAAAAAGATTACAGTTTTGGCCCAGAGAATGACCACCCAAGGTCATTTGATGTCCAGTGAAAACCAAAAGAAAAAAAAGTGACCCAGCCATGTGTTTCCTTATACAATTAAGGGAGAAGCCTGGTCTTGATGGCTGCGTCTCTAAACAGGGATCAATATTCTTTATAGGATATAGGATTCTATAGAATGGAGGTGCACTCAAATTCACATACTTAGTCAAGGGCACAGTAATGAGTAGAGCACAGTGTGTTCTTTGCCTGCTGTCCAATACACTGTAGTACCCTGCCATGTAATTTAATCTAGCGCAGGTTGCAGCATTAAATAACAGCAGAGTCACAAAATACTATTGGTTTGTTAACCCTAGAAACAATTAAAACCTTCTCAGAAAAGTTGCCCTCTGTCCATTTGTTATTATTTTCTGTCTAGGGGAAAATGTACACAGGAGAAATAAAGTTGTCTTCCCAAGCCCAAAGTGAAAACATTTCTTTTTCTCCTGAACTACATTCTCCTACATGTATAATTCAGTGGAAGGGAATATCACAAACTGAAGATGAAGACCCTGGTTACATATGCTTTGATTATTATTGTTAAATATGCTCTGATTAAATACCTTTACACCGGGTGCAGTAGTGGGTGACACTACAAAAAACAGTGTTTTTTGGCTTGGATATAAGGCGTGTCCTCCTGACCAGGAGAGGGGGAAGGGAATTTAGGGTAGTCACTCAGACACGCAGACCAGACTCCCCTTATTCCAACATCAGCCTTTGCCATTAGGGACCCTGAGGCATTCAGAGCTGTGTGTGGGGTCAGTTAACTCACACTTACCTTCTTCCTCTGAGAGATGTCAGTAGGTAATTCTAGACACCTGTTTATCCTCACCGGGAGTGCCACATGCCACTTCCCTGCTCCATGTGTATGTAATTGCAAAGCCAGCAGGGGATATTGGATGATATTAGAAGCTATGGCACCATTAGTATGCGCTGCAGCTTCTCGTCATTAAATACCGAGTATATGTTCTCTCTATTGTCATCAGGAGGCAGGAAACTACAGGAGAAGAAACTGATTTTCCAGGTAGGAACAACAGGAGCAAGCTGAAGTGGTTACAGCACAACTTTGAGATACTTTGCTCATCCTGTACCAAAATAAAACTGTTTTCCTTGCTGTCCTGTTTCCCTGCTGGATGTATACGTTTTCTCAGGATTACCTGTTGGGTCAGTTTTGTTGTCACCTGTGGATGACATACTTCCTTGACCTGCAACTCACTGGAGTCAGACAAAAGCCAGCTACTGCAAGTGCCTCTCATCAGAACTCCCTGGGAACTGCACATGAGGTTCTCTCAGCATTAGTATTTGTGTCTCTGTTAGAGGTGCAGGCATTTCTAAACAGATACCAGGGCATCCAGACTCCTACTGATGCGTTGTACTCCTACTAGCTTTGCCATGCAGTTTAGCAAGTGGAGGTGTCAGCAGCTGGTCAGAAGGTAGATGTCCACTCTAACTTAGGTGTCTCAAGGCTAGCAGTAGTCGCTGGTTAGAGACTGGCACCTTCAGAAGGCAATAGATCTAATTTTCAGCAGCCATTTTATAGTGAGGGGAATTGCCCCTGAAATTTAGTTACTCTGTTTAGAGGAAATCTAAGTTAGATTAAACTGTACATCTAATTTTTCGGCCATTAACTTTGCGTATAATGAGTCTTAGCTTGATGATTATTGTACATCCTTGAATTCTACATTTCATTTGCCTTACCTTGCCTGTTACATTTGGTGACTGGTCAGTTGCTAGCATTATCTTAAACAAGTTTTAAAACACAGAACATTTTAAACTAAACTATTAAAATATCATATTCGTTATCACCTGGTTTTACAGGACTTTCCCCTTAGTTGTGGTGGCTCTATTTATAAGGGAATTTTGTCAACCAAAAAGAAATAAAACAATATATGGTTCTCAATGTCTCTCTGAAGACTGAACCTCAGGCTGTGTTGTGAGTTAGAAAAATTTGTGTGATATTGTTGGCATAGAAAATCAAAATAAAAGCTTTCTGAGGAGAGATACTTCTTAAGATTGAAAATTAATATTTTGCTATAGGAATGGTGAAAGATACCATGAAAATATTTTAAACAAACCCCTTCTCCTAAAATTTGCAACATAATTTCATAATTTCAAGAGGCTTGGGAGCGGTGTTATGTGATCCAAGCTCTCATTTTGTTCTAGAGCCCTGTAGGTTTAGGATAGAGAAGAGGTTTAAGTGTGAGTGACATGTGCATCTCTAGGAAACAGTTTGTTGGAGGCAGGACCTTGTAAGTGCCGTAGGATGAAAAGCTTACTAGGATGTTCTGGAAATTTGCATGATAAGTATCTGTAAAGTCACAGGGTGCAGTCCTAGTCCTATTTAAATCAGTAGGGTTACTGATTTAATAGACCTTTTTTTTGACTTTAGTGCTGCCACTCTTGTTCTTATTAAATCTGTTTTGTGGTCAAAATATTGAAATTTTTTGGGGACATTAATTGTCTCAGGAGATAATTAAATAAGAATGCAAATTTTATGTCTTATTTAAGCCATGTTTTTACTACACATAAATTGGGAAAGCAAGAAATAAAATTAGGGCTATACTATAAGATTTTGTGCGTGCGGAGAGCTTATTAGTTATATCTCCAATGGTTTGGTTAAATTCTGTTGCCTGAACTAGAAAATATTAAAGATCCAAGATAAAAAAGTGCTCCCATGCTTCAAATCTGACCAGTTCTATTATGTGCACTATTGAAGGATGAAACTTTTCACTTGGATCAGAATGCTGACAAGGAATATTTATATTTTTTTTAAAGCTATCTTCAAGGAAACAAGTATATACAGTGATGCAAGCAGCCATAAAATATTTTTTTAAAATTTTGAAGTAGGTCAAATATGGGTATGTTGTTGAAATGGTCATATTAAGCTTTTCAATTAGGAAAGGATATGTCTATGAAGTTCTTCCAGTTTTTATTGATCTCTGTGTCATTTTTAGGATGATGAATATTTGTGTCATATGCAACTGAGTTAAGGATGCATTTCTTTCCTGAAATCATCTGAAGGGAATGGCTTTGGCCATTTCAATGCCCATCCACTTTACCATCAGAGGACTTTACATTAAAGGAAGCTTCATGTATTTTTAATATCTGTTGCAATGCTGCCAAGCTTTAAACTCCTCAGTAGACACAAGTGTGCTGCAAAAATTCTGGTAATCTGTATTTCCAAGCCCTCAAAAAATGATTCCAAGCCTGGATCTCTAGGATATTTTACCAAGTGCTAAATACACTTTGAAGCAGTGGAACCCTCTAATCCATCTTCTCAAGGCAATGAGTGTATTATTTCAGAGTCCCCAAATCCAGACACATGCATGACTTCACTTTGATCTGGGGAACCATAATGTACTTTGGAGAAAGAAAATAGGCAGGGCAGAATTACTAGTGCCCTACAAGAATTATCCAAAACAAATTTCTTATAAACTGCCTACTCTGCTACTGAGTGCTGAAAAATCACAGCCTCCTTGGTCTAATTTTTTTATGACTGTGATCTTAAGCTGAGGCAACTTGGCTCTTTAATACATGAGCATGGGGGACTCCAACTTAAACAGAGAGGCTGCTCTTTAAGGAAGAAATAAGAATTTCTCCTTATTTTTGTCAAGCTGACAGAAGGAGCATTGCAGCTTTCTAACTATCCATGTCCTGTGGGAAGGTACTGTGCTCTCTATTTTTGGCAGACCATTATATGGGTGAGCTACTGAGTTCATTTGCTCAACATGTCTTTGCAGAGGGTTCCAGAAATAGGGGTAATTTCAATACTGATGACCAGAGTGTCTCTCCTACCTGGTAGTGTAGGTACTGGGTGCCTAACAGTAAGAAGATCCATTAATTCCCAGATAGTAAAAGAACACAAAGTATAGCTGACAGTGAGGGTTGTGATCCAATCAGATTTAGAAATGTAAGGGTTTGTGCAACTGAAATTGGATTTTTCACAAGACAGGGATATATTCTTTTTCCTCAGCGTATCACAGTACATAATATTCTTGAGTAATTCTAGACTGTGCTACAAAAGAATAACTCTATAGAAAATGTTAATATTTGTTCAGCGTAATTCCTTTTTATCATGCTTCAAAAAGTAATAAAATTGCGGTCTTGGATCTGCTATATGAGGTCCTTGAACATGCCTGCAAGTAAAATTTTAAAAATAGCAAGAAATAAAAATACTAAGAAATCATGTAATCCTCATACACAGACTGAATGGATGCACTAAATCTTTTACCCTGTGGCCACCTGGTGTTGATCTACAAAAAAAAGAGTAATTCTGCCTCATCTTGCAAGTATGAAGCCTCTTTTTTTTATTTTTATTTTTTTAAATTAGAGAATTTCTTTCCTTAGTTTCACATTGTGATGCTAGCAAAAGGAAATATCCAGCGGTGTCTCATTACTTCCCATTATCTCAGTCCCATTTAAGAGGAAAAATCTGGCTTCAAGGGCTTGTTGCTCCCTATCTTTTCTAAAGATATTTGTATCCACTACATTTTTCTTCCTTCTCTCCTTCCACCCAAGAGCGGAAAACATTTTTTCGCAAGCATTCCAACAATAGGTCATGATCACCATGACCACTGAACAAAAATTAGAAAATTAATAAAACCCAGTCTCTTGTTCTTCCTCAATCTCCTGCCATCAGATGAAAGACACAAATGCTTAGTTTCTCCATCCTTGATGCCACCCAGCAGTCTGCTCAGAGTGTATTCAGTTCCAGCAGTCATGCCTCTTCTCCCTCTCTTCTGGCTTGATGTCCCTCTTCAATGTGTACTCTTCCTACTGGATCTTCCCTGAGATGTCTCAGAAGAGTGCCCAGCCCATCTTGGCATCTCCCCATTTCTGGTGGATCCTGTGCTGGTCCCTCAAGCATGAATCAACTCAACCCTTTGTTTTAGGGATCTTTTCTCTGTTCTCAGTGTTTTGCTGGATGCAGCAGCTGCTGCTAAGCCAGCTGAGAAGACTTGTGACCTCTTTGGCTTGGATTATGGTGATCTAACCCAGAGCGCATTTGTGCCATACCTTCAAGGAGTTTTTCCTACCAGCGCAGCACAGCGGACTGGACAGGACTGGCGTGCCAGGCTGTGTGTTGTTAACAGACCAGCAGAATAACTGGAATCTGCTGGAGGTGCAATTAAGCCTTTCTTCCAGTTTCCTTTCATGTGTGCCAGATTGGCCTAGCCTGCCATTTTATTGAGCCTGACAGCAGCTTTCATCCAAGCGACATTGATGAGAGTGCGTAGTTGCTCACACCATCAGCCTGCCAGCTCCAATGGACAATCTGAATAGCTGTGATCCTACATTAAAATGTCAGTATTAAGGGAGGAGAGTGCACCATTTTGTTGCACAGCTGTAAAACCACTTCAGCAAGGCTTTCAAGCTCATTATTGCACAAGCAAGGGGTTTCAAGCATGAGTGCTCGTTCCCTTTTCTCCACTTCACTCCATACCCTCCCCCTCCCCTTGTCAGCCTTGCTTCTATAAATATACTTTTTTAGTTTATTTTTTTTTTTTAATGGAATTCCCTGTCTCATCAAGGAGCAGCTCTCAGGCTGAGGCAGCAGCAATGTTGCAGACGTAGCAACAGCACAAACTTTATAACTGTGGAGCAGGACAGTCTAAGCAAACGAGGGGTGCCTTTCAGAGACAGATCTCATTTTCAGTAAATTCCATGCAGGCTGTCTTGCTGGTATAGAAACAACATGGTACCCAAAAGGTTTTTTGGTAAGCAGCTAAGGGTAATTTATTATTCAAACAAATAAATAACAACAAAAAAAGTGTTAACATCTCACTGAAATACTTGCTTTCCCTCTGCTAGGAGGACATATGTGCTCAGAAATTTGTCATAGTAAGGTCCCTTTATGCTTTTTTGAATGTGCTGTGCACTTTGCAATGTCTTTACGTAGAAGGGTGTTTTGGAAGGGTAAGAGGAAATAATAAATGAATGTATGATGATTCACTAGAATGTGGTGATTAACTAAGAAATTATTCTTATTTATAAAAATAAATATTTTTTTGTGGAAGAAAAAGATTTATATGTTCCACTTCTGTCACTGAGCCACAGCTTTTCTCTGTAGCATTTCCAGGTCTCCAAATATCCTTGAAATTCCTATCAGGTGCTAAGAATTGAGTCTTCCCCCATACCCTTCTGGTTTCTCCTCTCCTCTCCTCTCCTCTCCTCTCCTCTCCTCTCCTCTCCTCTCCTCTCCTCTCCTCTCCTCTCCTCTCCTCTCCTCTCCTCTCCTCTCCTCTCCTCTCCTCTCCTCTCCTCTCCTCTCCAGTAAATTCACTGAGAACCAGTAAATTAACTTACTCACTTAGTACATTTTTAATATTCTTGGTAGGAAAAAAAGATTTTTACCATTTTTCAGTGCAGAGGACTTTTACCTAGATAGATGTTTCATCTTGAAACTATGGTGTTGTATAACGAAAGAGCTCCATGTCAATTTGCTGGCTTTGCTAGAAGTGCCTCGGGTGCTTTGCACTGTTGCGGGCGTATTTCTAGTCTTGATCAAAGCCTTTGTTGTGTCAGAAGACAGGAAGATCACTGGCTGATGTTCATCACACTTCATTGTACTGACCAGACTTTTCAGCTGCTGTCACTCTGCGATTTTGCCAGCTATTTTTAGAGAGCCCAAGTACCTGGCTGCTCTACCAAACACTGGAACCATTTCTACTCCCAAGGAAGCATTCTACAACTTGTCCATTTGTTTTTCTATTGTCCTCCTTAGGAATTTCTTGATCATTTGCTCTTACATCAAGTACATAGATGTTGAAATGGTGGAAACAGACCTCTGTGTTTGGACCAACATGATTGTGTAGAGAATTGTCAGAAGAATTTAAATAAAAAGGCTCTAGTCATTGAAGATAACATCATAAACAACATCAAAAGCTAAAATTTCTTCATCTTTCTAATACTGAAGAGGGTAGTGTTATTTACTCCAATATTTTTACTCTGCATTTGATTGCTGGAGGACAAACTGGAAGTGAAAGTTTTCAATGAAAATCTAGTATGAAGAAAAGGAAAATTGTTTTTAGGATAGTGAATGTTAGTAAATAAATACTGAGTGCTGAGTTCTTTCTCAGGCCTTGGAATAGTTTCTATTCTAATGAGCTCAAAACATAAATCAGATTAATATGATTGTGTGATTTGAGTAAAAGTGCAAGTTACCCATTACTGTTAAAGCTCACTTTGCCAAACTGTAGTCATCTGGAGGCAAGGGGGTGGTGCAGATTAGTGTCCAAGACCCCTGTGCAGCTCATGAAAATGGCCAAGTACCTCCCAATACTGAATCCAGTGCTAGAGGAAGTATTAAGTGTGGAATGACTTGCTTTCTAGAAGTTCTTGTCCTCCTGCCCATGGATTCTGGACTCAGCTGTGAGACCCATCATGTAACCTGTAGTAGTCATCAGATGAAGTGAATTCCACGGACAATTGTTGACGGGTTTCCTTTTCATGTGGTAGAAGTAACTAGTAGTCTTTCACATGATTTTTTTGTAGTCACTCAGAATATTTAGAAGTCCTGAATGTCAATAGATGTGTTTATTTCTAGATATTATTAATCTTTCTCATAATTTTAAATTTGAAAACAAAAGAAGTTTCTTCCATCCACATCTTGAATATGCAGGATTCAAGCACATGTATCATGGTGTTACATAGAGTTCTGAAAATGCTGTTAAGCGTGCCTTAAAAAGGGCAACCTTTTTATAAAGCTTTCTATTATTCAGATTTCTTCTTGTCACTTACACTGAATTATTGCTTTATTTACTGCATTTTAGGAGGGCTGGTACATGTGAAGCCCCTCTCCGCCTCCAATAGTAGTGTGCATGTTCTCTGACTGATTTTCAGTTCATATTAGCATGCTTAAGTTGTCATTTGAACTTTCTTTCCTTTCCTGTGCTCTTGAGTATTTCCAGAAGATCAGTTATTTATACACATTAGCACTTAAGATGGAATTTAAGTAGTTGAAACTTAAAGATTCTGCTCACAAAAGATTCTGTTTATGCAAAAATTAATCACTGAAGTACATCAGATACAATTTTAGGATTATGTGGGCAACTTTAAGAAGGGGTGGAAAACAGACACATCTAATATTTATTTCCTGATGTATAAATTCAGAAGTTTTCTAGTCCATGAGGTTGTTTACTTAAGACCAGCTTTTATCTGGGCAGCTGCCAAGGAAAAGGCTACAGCAGGTCAGTCCTTCTTTTCTTGTGTGCATACCTGCTCTTTTATGCTTTCCCTTATGTACTGTTTAAACCAACCATGACCTGTAGGCACAAAATTCTGCTGTATTTAGAGAATTTGTTTGTTCATTTTTAAAGAAAGCTTTCTATCCATGCTGTGGAAAGGCAGTAAAGAAAAATAAAAGAACCTAACATAATAAAACACACAGCCGCTCTCAAATAAAGATCTTCTTTCCTCTGGGTTCAATTTTCCTGATATCTTAAATGTCTCTTATGCTTGTGAAGATCTGTTTTACTGTTTGATATGTCCCACCTGTGATGCATCATTGAGCACCAGACACCCACAAGGGAACAAGCTAAAATGTATTTTCCTGCTTGGAATTTTCCTTTTCTACAGTGGATGTGGAGAGACCCCACCCAGAACACTGTCTCATTTGCATCATGTCTCTAATCATCCTTTTGTCCCTCAGAAAGCACTCCTGCTGAGAGCTAAGGGAGAAATCCTTCGATTCCATCATTTTGGTATCTTGCTGTACCATCTTCATTTCCATTTTTTGTTTGATAAATTAAATAGATAAAAGCGAACATCTCCTGCTTGGAGATGGCTAATCTTGCAAAATGTTTATTCATTAGGATTTGCAGTTTGTCTTCCCGTTTTGGGCAGTTGGTACTAGTTTGAGAAGCTTGCAAAAAAAATCAGATAGCTTCTTTGTTTAGAGTGGAAGAATAATCCAGCTCTAATGGGTCACAGAGGACCCAGTATCCACTTCAGAGAAGAAAATTATGAGTAGGTGAGGAGTACAGTTTACATCTCTCTCTCTAGTTTGTGGGAAGCGCTCTGTTTCTAAACGACCCTTATTTCCCATCTGGGCTTGCTGGAGCTAAGGCCAAAGATATGGCTGCATTTAACAGCTTTCACTGCTCTCCTGGTTCTCGTCGTGAGACTGGCAAGAAAATACAAGGCGGCAGCATGCTTCTGTCACAAAGCAGAGGCAGGTGCCCTGGAATCCTGACTGCTCTTGCCCTCTGACACTAGGACTGTAAAATGGGCATCCTAACAAAGCATAACCTGCTTTCCAAACAACACTTCTTTCTGAGTTCTCTGTTCTGAAAGAGTTAAACTGCTGCCTCAAAGGGGACAGCTTTTGTCCAGGATTGTTTTCTTCAGAAGTTGCCACATGCTGGAGAGGACAGAGTAGTTAGCTTTCCCCTGGCACTGACTTCCTGAAGCCTCAAATTAATTTTCTCCTTTGCTTTGAGGAACATCCATGGCCCTAAAGAAAAATAGCTCATAAACTCAGGACCTTTGTAGTACATAGTGAATGCTAAATAATTTTTAAAAACACATTATGCACTCTTTCTAGGTGTGAGTTTCTGCAAATTAAAGACTCAAATATTTTTAAAAAAGAAATTAACTATGATGTACAGAAGTAGGCTCATCATCATAAGATGATGACTTTTTTCTTTAAAAGGTGGTATTTTGAAAAACAAGAAAATGTTTGGCTTTCCAGCACCAAAGGAATAGACACATCAGGAACATTGTTTGGCCAAACAGCTGCTTTAATAACATACCTGGGAGTTACATACCTGGGACATATCTTTCAAGAACTCATCTAGAATTGGTCTTTTTACTTCAATTTGTTGTGCTTGGGGGAGATACAGACTTTAATCTTCCTTCTCTTAGTGATATTTTGCAGAGTGTTGCCATCAGCAGTCACCCATGCTGGCCTTTCAAAGAATCAGTGGGATGGGAAAAGACCCCAGAGATCATGCAATGGTTCCCCTAGCACTGACAAGATCCCTCTGATGCTTACCCATGAACACTCAACCTTACTGCCACCATCATTAAATGGCAGACAGTCAAGACAGTCTATAACATACAGGGCTACCCCACTGCCTCTTCCTCCTTTCCTATCCCTTCTGAAGGATTTATAGCCATCCATTGTAGGACTTCAGTTTTGTGACTTGTCTCACCAAGTCTCTGTGATGGCAACTATGTCCCAGTTTTCCTGCTGCAGCATGGCTTCCACTTTCTCCTTTTTGTTGCTCATGCCGTGTGTATTAGTGTAGATGCACTTCAGTTGGGTTAACAATCCTGCTCCCTTTTTGGAGGAAGAAGCTGTAATCCCTGCAGGACCATTCTCCAGTGCTTCTGTGGTTTCTTGCACATCACTAACCCTTGTATCCTTGCTGCCATGTGGATCTCCATCCCTTGCTTCTACTGAGGTAACAGACTGACTTTGCTGCTGTGTCTCTTACCCTTCCCTCGAAAGGGACTCACAAGGGGGAAAAGGTGATGGACTCTTTTATCAGCAGCATTGGGAAAACCAGTCACAGGCCACATAATCTCTAAGACTTAGCTTGCTTTCAGTCTGATTTTAACGTCAGGTCACTTTTCACAGTCGGCCTCAAAACACATATAGCCCTTTATTATCCAGTACAAATGCAGAAAGGATTCAGTCTCCATTCTGAACATTTCCTTTTACTGAACAACTGAATATGTGAAAAGTTATGGGAAAAAAAGTACCTTTGGTAGCAAAGTTACTCAAAATCACCATTCTCTTAGAAAGATTAGGAGGGAGAACCCATTGAATTCCTATTACTCAGATTGCCT
This sequence comes from Motacilla alba alba, assembly GCF_015832195.1. Lineage (NCBI taxonomy): Eukaryota > Metazoa > Chordata > Aves > Passeriformes > Motacillidae > Motacilla > Motacilla alba. The sequence continues at coordinate 40,493,238 of NC_052018.1, read as the reverse complement.
GCTGATGCAAACACCTACTGAGTGGCTGATGTTGTCAGCAACACCCACCTTACCTGACCCTACTGAATTTTTAGAGAGATTTTGTACACAATGTTGAAAGAAACCTTCTCCATTAGTAGAATGAAATATTAGACTTTATTAAGATTAAAGTACTTAATCTGCCATTTTCAATGTGAATGCTATAAGGCAATGCTGTGATTCAATAAGAACACCAAGATTTCTAATTTGTGCTAAGTTTTAATAGAGAAAACATCAGAAACATACACCCTGATTTTTTTATTTGGCTGATACTATGCTTTTTCCAATTAAGTCCATAGAAGGGTTGTGTAAATGTCAAGGCATACCCAAGTTTGCAAGTTGAGCTTCAGCTTATGTCTGACCAAAACCTCTGGGGCAAAGATATACTTAAATTTTAGGTAGAAAGTCTGGAGATAACTTCTGAAAATACATGTGTACATAAAGAATGAGGAAGGATGGGCATTTCTGAAGATACTGAGGGATCAGTCTTGGCAATTCCAATTTGAATGTGACGTGAAAGAAACCAATGCAGTACTTTCCTCAGTTTTAAAATGCAAGCTGTCCAACCTCTCAAGGAGAAAGGACTTCATGGGGCACAGCTAAAATTGGGTGCCAAGGGATGGTACCACGCCTTTACATTTTGAGCAAGGAAGCTATGAATCTCATAGAATCATCAGACTTAAGGAATGTATTTTTAAAGTATAGGGATAAACCTTGCAGTAGTCAGGAGAAACATTACCGCATAATTTGACCCCATGTATCAAATAAATACATATTTTTCCACCCCAAATCCTAAACATGATAAGGTTTTTCATCTGCTAAAGTTAGAATTCAGTTTACAGAAGACCTGAAATATAATTTAATCTTAGTGGGACCATTGGTAATTTTAACTACTAGCACAGCTAAAGCAAGAAGGAATCCCTCATTAGAGAAAGAACAATATTCTGCAATAGCTTCTGTTCTCTTTCCTAATAGCACTGCATTGGTGTTCATGGGAGAGTAATTAATATTTTATGAAGTAAAATGATAAAATGTTAGTAACTGAAAAATAAATACTTTTCAGTATTGAAAAGAAGAAGACCCAGACTTAGTTCTGAGGCAAAACTGAATATCCTGGAAATCCAGTTCACATTTTTATCTTGCAGTTCTAGGAGCCTTCCATAGTAACTTGTTGCATCTCTTTCTATGCAGTATCTGATGAAACTGTAGGACGTTTTGTGAAGGTGTGATAGCAGGTCGCTGGTGAGCATGCAGGTGAGGAGGTACAGATAATTAGGCTGCCAAACTCAGCAGTGTGTCACTTACTGAGACTAAAACTTTCTGCTGTCTGGACCACTGAAATCTATATGAGTGGATAGCAGCCATTGTGCTATGACTAAGTGGTGGAGTTTTCTGTCCTCCAGGACGAATTCACCGCTGGATGCTAAATGCTATATTATTAGTGTTTTATAAACAGCTGTTGGAATTAGCCTGCCTAAAGGACTGGAGAAGACTGTTTCCAAGCTCCATGACAGGTTGCTGAGAACTTGGTGGCTTTGCAACAGATACCACATATTCTTAAACCTTATTAAGAAACAGGGATTGTTATGGGTTTTGGAATAAAATGCCTATTGTAACCTCAATAAGAACCCAGTATTACCAGAATGGTTTTATCTGTAGGAATCTGAAGACATGCTCAGTTACCAAAAGCTCAATGTCTTTTGTTAAACAGAATTATGTGTGGTGTGAGGTAAAAGCAAATTCAGCAAGCTTGCTTTAGTTTTATATTAATTCAACCAAAATCAAAAGTAAGATCTGTTATGCCCTTACTGGAAACAGAAAGATCCCTTATCTCACTGAGCTAAGAGTTTGTTGTTATTTATTACCAGGTATTTTGAAAGTGAAAGATATTTTTGTGTTGTGGCATGCTGTATATTATTTGAATTAAGAGTAGTCCAGCTTTTCAAGAACAGGAAGGAAGTGTGTGACAACCACAGGAAGATTACGCAGGGGGAAGTAACTCTGCAGAGTTATCTCCACAGATGTGGTTTAGATTATTTTATAGAGGAATTCAAAGGTAGGCTATTATTTTTTCTGAAACCAGCAAATCAGAACATTCATGCCTGGGTAAAATTTGACCCTCAGGATTAAGTCTGCCACTGCAAAGAGAAGACCAGTGATATCATAGGCAGCCAGGGGTACATGTATGTTTAAGAATGATTATACAGATATAGAAGATGATGTGTACTTTATTGCCCTTCTAAATGCCCTCCCAGAGGCTTTTCTCAACACTGTCGAACATTGAAGACTTTTGTTTGAATGTGTGGAATTTGCTTTGTATTGCCTTGGAAAGGAATACATCTTTCACTACTACAACCTTCTGTAACCCTCCTGCCCTCTTCACTCCCACACCCCCACACAAAGACACTCCTTAATTGTATTACTGTTAGGCTGACCTCCAACCCCTACTAAAATGAGGACAAGGCTAGTTTTGTGTTTCATGGGATAACAATTTATGAGCAATTAAAAATGAAGAGACACAAAGCATTCATCACAGTCTCAGCTAGACAGGCAGCTGAGGTCAAAGGTTCTAGCAATGAAGTGTGCACAATATATTTTTATTTCTGTTTTCACTAAGAAGGAAACGGGTTAGCTAAAAATTATGGCATGCAGTCTCCAGTTCAAAATAGGTGCACTTAATCTTTCAAGACAGTCCATGCTTGGGCAGATACGTTATGACAGCACACACACATACACATACACACACACACACACACACGCTTCCACTCAGAACATATTCAGAACATATTACTGGCAAACTCAAACACACAGTTGCTTAAAATGTGAGTCACTGAGTACCCTGACTGCTTATCCAGTTTACAGTTTAGCAGTTATAGTTTTTGTGTGGAAAATACCTTTTCCTTTGATCCTCAAAAATAAAATAAGGTAGGATTTGATACCTTTTGTCTGTATTTCAGGCTGCATGTGGGAGCTCAAGGAAACTTCATGTGTTAACATTCCCAGAGCTACAGTAGATGATTTACATAAATATGGAAATTAAGGTTTCCATGTTAGTATTGGTATCATGGTACTTCTGCATCTCTACAACCACAGTAATATCCTGTGGAGACGTTTTGTTTTGTTTCCATTTTTTGTTTTTTTAAGATAGACAATGCAGTTCCAAACCTGTCACTGATAGCTGATTTAGGGTCTGTGTCTCAGTCTGGCACAAGTAAAAGTATTGGTGAATCATCTATTACATTATGCCATAAATCTGGCTCAGTGTGATTTGCAATGTGTCATATTTCCAGTCTGGATCCAAGCTAAAAGCTGAGAGTGAACATTTCTGAATTGTCATCCCAAAAGGGCTCGATATGCTTGTTTTATCAAAGCACCTGAATGGCGGTGCCAACAAGAACAAAGTGAAGTACTGCCTAATGGGTTCAATTTTGCTAGAGCTCTGAATGAACATGGGCATATACATACATGTACAGTTCTTGTGGGATTACCGTAATTGAAAGTTCACTTACACAAATAGGAACATTTCTAGCCTTCTGGAGTAATTTTCTATTAGAAGAGAAAATGTAAGTTAAAATGTATTTCATTTGCATCAGAATCACATCACTTTACAGGTGGATAAATAATGTAAACTACCAAAGGAGGGCTAGGATCTTTGTACTTTATTTTTGTTGACTAAAGTGACACTAGTTTATTCAATGAGGAATACTTTTGAGTAAAAAAAAAAGTGATTTATGTGAAGCATGACATTTTCTGGATTAAGCCAAATGATAAAAGTAAAAAGAGTTGGTAGTGATTTGACTACAGCATATGATGCATTTGTTAAATGAGAGGTTTTTTTCACTAGGAACAAAAGCCAGTAAATAGTTCTCCAAGAAAACAGGGGAAAGTTAAAAAGTCGATGATACTTTTAGTCACTGTTGGTGGCTAGGAAAAAAAAGAAAGCTTAATAAGAAAGCAAGATGAAGGACTTTGTGGATTGTGTCAGAAGGATCTATTTTATTTGTGCAAGGTTGAGAGCATTCTTCAACAAAAGAGATGATTCTGTCAAAGACTAGCCAGAACATAGCCATGACAATAGAAAGATGTTTTAAGCATCATAAGTACCTATCATGCAAATATAGTCTAATCAGGTTAAGTGCTACCCTGTATGCTAGCCCTAAACTAAACAGGGACATACACACTAAAATCTGATGGGAGATGCTCTTGTGTTTCTCATGACAGTGAGTTAACACATTTGGGACTCATTCTGCAACAGAACAGTGGCTCCCATTAAACATCTCAAAGTCACCCACTCAGACAGTGGTGAAAATTAAGTACGAGTCTTTGGGAGAGAATTAACTATCAATTTTTAGGTTTTTTTTTCATATTAAAGGACAATAGTGCATATACTTGGTTCCTTTCATCTGAGTAGGAGCAGTGCGTAATGAGATAGTAGTTTTTCAGGATTTAGAAAAAGCTGTATCAGGCAGGTGGATTATGTGAGATAAAATACAGAAATTATTGTAAGAATACTGATTTATTTATATTGTATATATAATACAAATATATACAATTTATATAAGAGTATATATAGATATATATAAAAGAATCATTGCTGTTTAAATGTGCAGTGGAATATGAAATTTTTACTTTCATCTTGAGTGGTGGAAGCATCAACAGAGCATGCAATCCTTTTATGAGAAATAGCAAACCTGATATTAATGATAATCTCAAATAATGAGTTAAAGAATACATTTTTGGGGTGGCAAATTCCATAAGAATTTCAAAATGAAAAAGCAGTTTTAATGCTTTAATAAAAATATTTTTATTCTTTATCAGATATCTATGAAATAACAGAACAGGGAAAGAAACAAGAATACAGCCAGGCCTTTGTGAATCCTTAAGATTATACAAAAAAAACTTTTCTAAAGCATGTCTCTGTTGTATCATTCTTTTGTGGATAGTTTGTGTGTTTGGCCTGAGGAGTGTGTTGTAGAGTTACATGCACCTTGCAGATATCCCCTGTCCAGCATGGTGCCTGAACAGCTCGGGAAGCTGAGACATGATCTTTCCAAAGGATAGTAGAGATACCTCTTTCCACCAAAGGTGTCTCAACTCCTGACCAGAAGAATTTCTGGGAATTATAATGCAAAATGGGAATTAGGGTGTTTGGAATTAGATTGCATTGGGTGCTTGTGGAGCTCTGTTACGGTTGTGTCCTGTTCTCTGTCACCTTTTTAATTACCTTCTTTAGCTCAGTGAGGTAATGTTAAGATTAAAGTCCAGAGTCTGCATGTTTCATCTTCTTGTCTAGGCACAGAATAAAGATTCCTCATATTCTCTGCTCTTCTATTTATGAACGTTTTCATAAATGAAAATTCATTTATGAAAATGTTAATTAAAAAAATGAAAATTCATTCATGTTATTCAGTGATTGAATTGGGGAGAACAGTTTGTTGTTATAATGGCATGGTGTCCAGACCTTTATCACTCCCCAGTGTGACTGTTCAAGAACTTTTTTGCTAGTCTGAGAATAGGTTGCTGATTATTTCTTCTTGCACAGCAAAATTCACCTTTGGTGTCATACCAAATTGCAAGTTGCAGTGGTTATGAGGAAATCTGTTACATGCACTGCCTTTAATGAGTTTATTTCCTGTTCTTTTGAAATTAGAACAGCCTAACTACAAGGAGAGCTTGGGATGGGAGATGATTTGGTCAGCTTGGTGATGGAGGTCCTACTTCAAATTGACTTCAATTTACTAGGTGAGGAGCAGAGCAGATAGTGTGGTGGTGAGGTGTCAGTGATGGGTTGTACTGCCTTGACTGGATTCTGAGGCAATCTGTCCACGTATGACCTCATGTTTGGTGCTGTTGCTTTTTTGGTGATGGTGCAAAATTGATGCACCAGGCAAATATTGACAAAGGAATAGACACTTACCTTGATTGCTACAAGTAAGCAAATTTTTTTTTCTTGGATCACTAATAACAAGGAAGTATTTTCAGGTTGTATGTGTGTGGTTGGATTTCTATCCCCAGGTACTTATTCTTTTTGTGGCCATGTACCCACTCAGATATTCTTCTAATGCCCACATCCTGCTTCTGTTTGGGATCAGAGTCAGCAAAGGGAGTATTTTCCTGAAGATCACTGCAGCTAAATTTGGCATCTTGTTTTGCTAAGGAATGACTGTGAAGATGGAAGGAGGAGGGACTAGAAAAAGACAGGGGGTGCATTCTGCAGTTCTCCTGGCCAAAAGAGGGATGCACACATGCCTCTGTGGAGACATCTGATATCCTCTGGAGAGAGATCCCTGGGAAACCTCTGATGTGATTATTTATACTGAGATCATCAGGACAGTGTTCGAGAGTATCAAGAGGTCACAGGATATTAGTTAAAGCATCACCACATTTTTGGGGGATTAATTCCGACATTATGCTTTCTAATGTGGAACACTTCTTATTTAATTGAGTTAATAAATTCAATCAAATGTTAACATTTGGTCTGCAAAATAGGGAATCAAGTCTCAAAAGCATCTTGATAAATGACTAGAATCTTAAATAGGTGGCTTCATAAATTATAGATGCAGATATTTACAAACACATCCACATGCACAGTGGTATGAATGTGCCCTATACTAAATGAAATGCAGCACACCTGAAGCCTGAATTATCTCTTTGCTGGACCTTGGAGATATGCTTTTGGACAATGCTGGATGATAACTATTTGGGCAGCTTATGTGCTTGTCATAAATCTTAGCTACATCTGTTTCACCTTGGACATGGCTCAGGCCACTTCACACTTTTGTGAGGTCTGGACCCAACACCCCTGACCCATTTTCCTTCAAACAAGAGGCTTTTGATATAATCTAAGGCTACATATTTTGTTGGTAGTGTTAGAGTTTACACTGTGAAGAACTGTGAAGTCAGGAATATTAAAATGTATGTAGAATTGACAAGCACAGAGAGCTGAGTGTAAAACAGAAAATAACATCCAAAACCTTCAAAATAGCATACTCTTCCACTAACTCTCCTTTTATATAGAAAAGAGTTTTGTTCTGCATCTCCTCCTTTACTGCTTGATTGCTGGTCCGGTATGCAGTAGCAGTGTCCTCAAGGCTGAGATCTGCAACAGAGCACAGACAGTACTTGAAAGGAATGGGATCTTCAGCAGGAACTTCCTGGGAGCTGAGGATGTTTGGCTATCAGCTGGCTAGTTTTGAAAATTCCTGCTCTAAATATTTACAAAAACTATGGAACATTTCACGCCTCTCTTCTGTCCCTCTTTGTGGTCTTGATGAAAAGCATCACAAGAAGAAGTGCCCTGGTCCTGACTGGTTTCCAAGTCTCATTAAGTACAATGGGTTTGCAAGTGCTTCCGTACATACCGGCTGCACTACATCATCCCTTGCATTCCTGGGGCTGAAAGCTGCAGAAGGCAACCAACGGGGAAGGGATAAAGAGTACACTTTTTGAGGCTCTCTTTTCCCAGCTTCTATTCTTTGCTCCAACCAAAGGAATGAAATCGCAAAGCCATTACCTCATTTCTGAAGAGTTTGGATGGCAGCTCACTGTTCTGTTTTGAACTTGGGAGATTTTTCAGTTGTATGGAAAAGTGGAAATTTTGCAACTGATTTTTGTTTGTTTATTTGTTTGTTTTATAAAAGTCATATTTTACCACAAAATGAACATGAAATGGTAGTGAGTTGGAAGTTGAAATGCGAGTTTGCAGGGGCTTGTTTCCCAGAATTTGATTACAGGCATATGTCTCCCCTGAGGCTTGTAAGATTTTAGTAATTAATTTTTTTCTAGAATTTCGCTTGTGCTCTCTCTTTTTTTTTTGCATTCCACAACTCTTTTTTTTTTTGAATACCACCTGATTTCAGTAAGGACGATATCATCTTTGGGATTTTGTGTGACTTTCTCATAAATCCTCTACTTTAATTTGTTTTCTTCAGATGACTCAGTACAAAATGTACTAAAAAAAATCAATGCTAAGAGCAGGATCACATGGAAAAGCATTAATTACTCAAGTGAAATAGCAAAGTTTCCCACACACATAATTACAAATAGCGTACTTTGTTTGCACATTATCAAATTAATTTAGTCATTGTAATGAGAAAAATTTCCTTGAACAGGGAACATCCGAATATCAGGTAAATGTCAGTACATGTCATTAAATCATAATTAAATCAACAGACATTCATCAGAACTGGTGCCTGGAGATGGTCTAGGCTTTGTATCCATTTTATACAGGATACTCCTTTTGTAGCTATCCAGGCTGAGCAATGTGGTCTGCTGGCTGGTACCACAGCAAAGCAAATCATCTTGGAGTGCAAACTGAAATGTAAGACTTCTTAATCAATTGTGTATCTTTTCTTTGGCTGAGTGTAAATGGCAGCCCTGCCCTGACTTCCACAGTGTGTTGTGTGTGCAGAAGCTCCTGTGCCTTTTTTACACGTGTGCTTTTGGGTGCTGCTGACCTGGCCCGACACCAGACCTTTATCCTTACTTTTGACACTTTGCAAGCATGCTGGCTTGACTTACCCATCTTCACAGCCTCTTGCTCAGGGAATGTGTGACTCCCATACCTCAATGTTTGTGATTTTATTTAGAGCATGGCTCCCTGTTCTAGCCCATCACTCTCTTTCTATGCGCTAAAAGATGCAATGTTGTGATCCTTGGCCCTTAGCAGATAATTATGTCTTTATGATTAGATATCAAAAATATTTACAGACCCTACTAAAATCTCCTGATGTGCTGTTACATTGCATCTGCCCTTTTTCACATTTTATACCAGCTAATTAAATTTTTTCTCTGTTGCATCTATATCATTCCATAAATTAAATGTTGTGTAACATGTACTTAATGCTTTGCTTCCTGATAGCAATATGGTATAGTTTGCCAAGCACTATCTAATTGCATGTGAAATCCAGAATTATGTACTTTTTTTTATAAAGGATGAGAGTCTACTGAGGCAGAAGGCCTTGTACAAGGTCTGTGTATCAGTCTTCAAATCAGCTTATTGGTAGGACTTTAACATTATAGAAGTCTTAAGCTGATTTACTAAAACGAAATACTGTAATACTTCTACCCATCCAGAGGTACAATATGAATTGTACTGAAGACATTGATATCTAAATGCTTTTCATAGATTAAGAGAAGTATTATAGGACTGTAGAAGAGGAAATCACATTTTATCAAAAGGGTAGTGTACTGATTACGATGTCAGCTGGATAGAGGAGAGAGAAAAATATTTGTGAAAATATTTTTCAATGGAAAATCAATGACTGAAAGCCTAAAACACCAGAAATCTGAAATAATACCTACTTGTCCTTCAGGTTTAACAAAAATTCAGTTTCCATGATGTAAACTGTTGAAAAGCTCATGAGCTGCCATTACAAGGAAATGTTCCTTTAGCTTTGGTAGCAAATCCAGGGACATGTTTGCTTCAATGAGTGACATCAGCCACCCCTAAAAAGTGAATACAAAGAAAGTATAATTCTTGCTGTCTGCAATAAAAATAGCACCATCTCTTTATGAGGTATGTCAAGACTTTAGTATAACTTTCTTCTCACAGAAGCCTTGATCCATTAAGGAAATTCAGAATGTAATGAATTCAGGAGCAGAAAGTAATCTAATATTAATGAAATTGCTCCCATATTTTTTAAAGTTCAGAGATGGGCTAAAGTGGCACTGGAACCTTCATTCAGGGACAAAGTATAAAATCAAATGATAGTATCTCTTGTGAAAATTGAGTGTGTTTAAAACTAGCAAAATCGTTTCTTCACATATGCATTTGAGCTGAGTTTATGCATAGCATACAATGTTGACTCCTTGAAGATGAACAGCGGCTAGATAGACTGCTTCCTATATCATGGTGTTGAGCTGTCCTCTGTTAATGCTTGCTGCAGAAGTACAGCAAGAGGATAATACAATATCTAAATGGCATCTCCATATAAATGGTACACACCAACATGTAGGTACACACCAACATTAATACATATGAGCCCCCCAGTACTTTATCTTCACTCTTTTGAAAAAGGACCTTTGCTGTCACCCTTATAAAAAATGCCAACAAAGACTCATATTCTTTTTTAAATACACTTCCCAACTTTTCTCACATCTGGTGCTAAACTCTTGCTCCTCCAGTTATGAAAGCATAGGAAGAATCTGTATATGAAGGGAGACATTAACAGTTCATAGCTGTAAATGGTACAGATTGATGTATTTCTGATCACTAGAACAAGTGCACTGGTTTTGTTAACACTGGGAAAGCTGTGCTGGGATACCACAGCGCAGAAACACAAGGGCCAGTCTTTTGGTTGTAACCAAATGTATAATTTTTAGCTGTCATTACTGAATATAACTCTTTCCACAGCATATTTTCCTCTGAATCATGACTGACCTTCAAGACTGTTGATGCACCCTTTCAGCCACAAAAGCCCTTTTGTCTCAGTGTGTTGTCTGTGTGTGTGTGTGTATATGTGTATGTGTCCATTCTGCCCATTTCCTCTTCATGGTAAAAAACGACTGCTTGAGTTTTTCTTGTTTTTGTTTGAGAATCACAATTTGATCAAAAAGAGATTAAATAAATCAGCAAGTGATACTACAAAGCCATTAATACAACTTTTCTGCTCAAGTGGTTTGGCATCCTTTATCTTCTGGCTTGAACTTAAACAATTACAGGCTTCCGAACAAATTACAGTGCAGAATATTATAGGATTTATGAAATTTGGCAGCTATCACTTAAAAAAGGGGAAGGAAAGGAAGGAAGAAAAGTTCATTACTATCTATTATGGAAATCTCCAGAAAGTTCCCCAGAACAGAAATAACAGACTAGTGGTAAAGCCTTGCAGAAGGTTTTAGCATCTTGACTTCTAATTTGTATATTTTTGTTAACTTTTCATGCTTCATAAGCAAACATATGGAAAATACTGTGCAGATCTAATGCCAGCAAAATGTCTTCCATACTATTTAATTTACAGCACCAATGCCTTAATTATATTAACTAATACACAGCCTGTAAATAGGGTGACAGTTGTCTCATGGAAACCCTGCTGTATATTCCATTCTTTGCCAGAAAGAGCTCTAGTTCTTGTTGCTGAAACAGGTCATAATAGGGAAAAACATGGGGACGACTAACAGGTGGAACTGGAAGAAGTAGAAGTGGCACCAGTGGTGTGGACAGTGGGATTGAGTTCAGCCTCAGTAAATTTGCTGGCAACACCATGCTCTGTGAGGCAGTTGACACTTCAGAGGGAAGGGATCCATCCAGACAGACTCTGACATGCTTGAGAGGTGAGTCTGTGTGAACTTCATGAAGTTTCACAACGTGAAATGCAAGATCCTGCGCTTGAGTTGTGGCAATCCCAGATGCACCTGCTTGTTGCGCGGAGAAGTGACTGAGTGTTACATTGTGGAGACATACTTTGGGGTGATGGTTAAAGGAAAACTCAACATAAGCTGGCAGTGTGCACTCACAGCCCAGAAAGCCAATGATGTCCTAGGCTGCATCAAAAGGAGTGTGGCCAGCAGTGTTTGGGAGGTGATTCTCCCACTCTGCTGTCTTGAGATCCACCGGAAATACGGGGCACAGTTCTGGTGCCCTGAAGGGTAAGAAGGACATGGAACTATTGGAGCAAGTCCAGAGAAGGCCTTGAAGTTGACAAGAGGACTGGAGCACCTCTCCTATGATGAGAGGCTGAGAAAGTTGGGGCTGTTCAGCCTGGAGAAGAGAAGGTTGTGTGGAGACCTCATGGCAACCTTCCAGTATCTGAAGGGGCTGACAGGGAAGCCAGAGAGGGACTCTACATCAGGAACTGTTGTGATGTGACAAGGAGGAATGGGTACAAACCGAAAGAGGGAAAATTTAAGTTACATATTAGGAAGAAATTCTTAACTGTGAAGGTGGTGAGACACTGAACCCCAGGGAGGTTCTGGCATCCTTCAAAGCAAGGTAAGGCCCAGAGCAATATGGTCTAGTGGAAGGTATTCCTGTCCAGGGCAGTGGAAGGTGAAACTAGATGATCATGAAGGTCTATTCCAACCCTTTAACATTCTATGATTCTATGATTCAAGGCTCAGCTTTAAGCTGCTTTTATTATTCCAGTTAGGGCTATATGCTGTGTAGGCACTATGTATTGCTGAGTGTACACTGGTTGTGCCAGAAGTGAGAGGTGGGAGTGAACAGGATGACAGCTAATTCAGGGAAAGCATGGGCTGGCATGACACAGGTTCAGCCCCACAGACTCTCCATTGCTATCAGTCTCTATTGAAGCAAAAACTGCCCAGCACTGTTTGTAGCTATCTGGTCATCCATTCTGTTCTCTCTTAGTCACCAAACTGCTAGGTGTTAGTCTCACTTTCCCCCCACCCGTGATTAATTAAGTGATCATCTTCTCTAAAGATTTATTCCCTTTTCTGAAAAAAGAAAAAAAAATAAATTGGTGTCATTTTTTTAATAGAACCTTTAGATTTGATCAATGTCCACAAATGCTATAACACTACTGGAGGCAAAGCAACAATTTTGGAATTGACTTTTTTTCCTACATCCAACTCATTCCTCCATGGAGCAAGTCCAAAAATAAAAACTAAAATCCAGGCTGAGGTGAATGAAAAAAACCAACCAGGCTTTTAAAACACAGCTGCAACATGGTGACCAATACTGAAACTGATTCAACACAGTCACTCCAGTACTTTTCTTGAGGGAAAATGCCTTGGACTCTTGCTGTGTTGTACACACACATGCAGACACACATGTGCATGCATTAATATACACATCCCTACAGACACACATGCTTACAGAGATACATGAATGCTTGCTTCGCTAAGTATTGCTAAAGAGCCACTACAGTTAAGTAATGTGATTCATGACTGAATAGCATAATCTTAATTTGGCTAGATTGAATCTGGTTAATTAAGGTTAGCTCAAGTGAAGGCAGGCTTGCCTGTATTTCAGCATGGCACATACTCCAGTATGTGCCAGAGGAAACCACAGACCTTTAGTGGGAATTTATGTTAGCTGGGAGTGAAGTGTGCTCAACCATGTATTGAATACTACTACATGTGCAAACTAAACTGAAGGCAATATGAGTAATAGTTTCCATGTAACTTTTTATCCACACTGCTGTTCTATATATTCTAATATCATCCATGAGGGTATTATGAGGCTGAGTAGATCTAAAGTCTTATAAAATGCCATGTGTTTGTTAAAAGATATTTGCCAGATATTTGTCAGGAGAACAATAGTATATTCTTTTAGTGCTGAGGTTTACATTAAATAATATAGAACCACCAAAAACGTAGGAAATGTCTGCATACACTGAGTAGTCCATGCTCACTGAAGACTGCTCATGAATCTCCTCTCTGCTTTGTCAACAATTCTTGTTGTGGTCCGCCTTACACTCTGCATTTCATACTGATCACAGAGGGCTGCTGAGGTACAATAGATCAATTTGCCAGGTCTGTCTAAACTCAAAACTTCTTCCAGAATGTCCAAGCCAGATTTGGGTGAAACATCAAATATGAGCACGATGCCAGTGGATCGCTTTTCTTTGTCACTCCAGCACAGAGTCTTTCTGCTGGCCTTTTGGTGGGGAAGATAGGAATTGATGGGGCAGTGGATGTGCCAGATAGCTTTTCTGCTCCTGAAATAAAGTATCCTGTCCTCTCTAACAACTGTTGGATCCAAATTATTCTGTTCTAGATGGACGAAGTTATAATCTTAACTTGACACATGACAAACACTCTGAAACACAGATTGCTGGAGCCAAAAATAGACATCTGGGAATCTGGAGAAAAAAAAAAAAGAGAGAGAGAGAACTAGACATGTGCTAGTGGTTTTAAGACAAATGCTAATAAAAGAAACAGAAACGTGATGATTGCTTCTCCTGGAGGATTGCAGAAATCAATCCCAAGCCTCAAAAAAGGTGCAAAATGTTTGGGAAAGGGGATGAAATAGATGATATGTGACATGACAGAATTTTTAGCAAATCTAAAACTTGAAAGAACTAAACCCTCACAAGGCAATATTCAGCTTTCTCTCAGTTTACACTGCAGATTTTACCATTCCTTCTTTTGTGCAACAGGAATTGGGTCGTTTTACATGGCTTACTTCAGATTTGTCACCAAGGGTAGGACATTTTATGACATAAGAGTCCTGTCATGCAAAAGAACATGGGTGATGGCCAAATGTGTGGCAGCTGGAGAGAGTCACAATGACTTGGAGTTAGGGTTTGCTCTCAACCTATTGCCACAGTTATGTGTTTGCTCAGCTAGGACAGTATTTTAGGAGATCTCTGTGCTTGCAAATAAAGCATGTTGCAGCATAAGGTTCCCTCCATTGTTTCCTGAAGATCAAAGTGGACAAGTGCATGAAGTTACTTTTGTTTCTCAGTCATGTTTTAATGTATCCTGTGTGATGTAAATGAGCACTAGTTAGCATACAGAATTGAAGTAAAAGACCTATCTCCTCCCCCACCCCGCCACTAAAACTTCATAACTATGATATCTTCATGCAGGAGACAAAGACCAAAATTTTCAAGGCAAAGGAGTAAGATTGAGCTTCTTAAAACATATCCAGGCCTATTATTAGGAAGTGCTGGTGAATACACCCAGTTTCTGTTAACTTCACAGAAAGTAAAGCTGAGGACTGGCTTTATTTAAAAAACATATCAGCTATCATTTCAGGTTGCCTAGTCAGACACAGCTTGTGGCTACAGGTTTCATGGCTCTTAATAATCTGTTGCAGGAAAAAGAGCAGAAGACCAGGAAGCAAATAAAGGTGCAGAAGAAAAGGGAGAGAGACATGAAGGAATTGGACAAGAGTGAAAAGCATGCAAAAAAGGGGAAATTGCAGGATGGAGACCATGAATGGAGAAGAGAAGGGAGAAAGATAAGGCCACAAGCACAGATGATAAAAGAAAGAGCTGACATAAAATGGATGGGTTGCAATAAATACAAGAGAAAGAAATGACTGGAGAAAACCCACCCAGGGACTCTTTCCAGTCATGGACAACACAAAGCACTGACCCAAGGGGAAACGATTTTGAATCTGGCTGGGAGACAGTCAGATCTATGGGCCTCTGCATGGGATTTTGAAGAAGGGACCTTGCTGATTTTCCTGAAAAGTGGGTCGACATGGATTTTAAATGTGGAAGAGTATATATGAAAAGGCATTTCTTATCCCTGTCAGAATACAAAAATTGGAAGAGGACTTGAAATGTACCATTCTGTATAAGATGTCAGATAGCAGACAGACAGAGAACAATTAAGACTGCACAAGGCTCTCCATCAGCAGCGTACAATGGGAATAGGATTTTCTTTTTCCCCGGATGTCAGCCCAGCCACTCAGGCGAGACGAAGAGAATTTCTTCCACTTAAGAAATCCTTTGTTCAGGAAAGAGCTGTTCAGGCCTCTGTTCTCTCCCCAGCCAAACTGTATGTTGTTTTCACGAGAAGACTTCACTTTCTGAGGGGCATTGGTAACCAAACTGCTTCTGGACAAAGTGCAAAGTGCAGCAAGTCCAGAGTATCCTTGGAGTCTGGCAGGAAGGCTAAAGAATGAATGGAAACATTTTCAAATGCAAAAAGGTCGCTAGTTATTCTTGCAAAATTTGCCATAGTGATTTTTTTTCCTGTGAACTTTGCAGGTGCAGAACTCATGTTTGTTTTCTGCAGGGTGGATGCTTGATCCTGTTTGTGTTTTTGTTGAATTGTGGTGACTATATCCTCAGTACCAGAAAAGTACATGTAAATCTGTATAAAATCTGTCTAGATTCTTGTGAAAGTGTAGATAAGTCCTATGAAAGTTGTTTAATGTGACCATGAATATCCAGCATCTGTACTAATTCAGTTGCACCTTCCCTTTTCTTCTGGTTTGCAATACTGCCTATTAAAAAAAAAACCAAAAAAACAACCCAAAAACTGTTCAACAAAGAAGGGAATGAGACATCCCCACTTCCAGAATTTATTTAGCCTTTTTTCACAGAGATTAAAATCACTGGATTCAGAAATTACTTGTCTGATTTTTTTTTCTCTTGTACCATGAATACATATGTGCACATACCTGCAAAAATGCTGGAGTGTACATGCACACACACACAGATGGAAACTTGGAATGCAGATTTTATCACCCAACTAATGACAGCTTTATGTATAAAACATTTAAAGACTCATAAAATTATTTCCACAAATGTGTGACTTCCCAGCTTGTGTACATTTCTTGAAATTTCTTCTTCATAAGGGTAAAATAAATCCTTTTGAATGCAGAGGTACTGCAACCAGCTATCAGCTATCTTTACATTTTCTTTTTTTTTTTTTTTTTTTTTTTTCTTTTCACTCTGGCTGTGTATAGTGTCAGTATTTATGTGCAGTGTTCTGCTGTTGGCTCTCACAGATCAGACTGGGAACTGGGAGTCTCACAATTGGGTTTGATACTAGATCCTACTCAGTGGAAGGAAAGAAGCCCGTGTGTCATCATTTCATGAAAGCATGTAACTAAAATGCACATTCAGGTCTTTATATCATAGTATAAGTACAGAAGTGCTTGGGCGTCCATTCTGTCAGTAGTATCTCCCTTATTGGGTTACTGGTTACTGGTAACACACTTTATACAAATCTACATCTTAAGATCGCTTGGAAATTTCACCTCTTGCATACAGTGACTATTCACTTGTTAATGGGTGTTTCTCACCAGGATCTCATTACAGCTGTGGCCCATTTTCTGCCCTCCTGTCCAGTTCATTTTCAAGTGTAGTGTTATATGCTGGTTTGAATTTGTGTGCTTTTAAATGGTTTAGCTCGTTGATACCCAAAGAAAACACCTTTCTCTTCATGTGTGACCAGAGGCTGAGATCAGCATAAGGGGATGAAAACTGTAACTTGCTTCCCTAACTGTCCCATCAGAATGTGGGCTGCCTGGCTGATAGGTCATTGAGCAAACTTTGGCTTTTTTTGAGAGGAAAAGAAAGCATGGGCATTATTGGTTGATAAGGGGGCCATGAATGCTTTGTGGGTGGAAGTTATTTTAGTTTTTTGATAATATCTCTGATTTATTGCTTAATTTTTGAGTGTGTATTTAAGCGTCACATGACTGCATTCATAAATACATCAAGAGGATTCTAGAAAAAATTAGCAATTAAGCAATTACAACAGAACAGAATTTGTGTCTGCAAATGCTTTTTGCTGCACTTATTTGACATTCTTTTGCTGGCACCCTGTGCTTTGTAGTTTGGATGTCTTTACACATCCTGAATCTGCCTCTTTCTAATCTTTCCTTATTTTCATCAGTTTATAACATATAAAGTTGTGTATTGCAACAGGAAAAACGCCTCACATTCTGCATTGCCTTATTTTTTCACAATCAGACTACTTTTCCCATTGCACCTTATTATGAAAAACTGTGAAACGCACATAGGGCAGGATCAAAAGTCCAGGTTTTAGCAGAATACATATTACCATAATTTTTCATTGACAATTAGGAATTAATGCTAGATTAAAAACAACCCAAAAGAACACAACGGAAAAAGGAGAAGAAAAGCAAGAAAAGAATATCAAGCATTTTGTATTCTCTCAGTTATCTGCTACCACATTTGTACTGCATATTTACTAACGCCAGAGCTGCACTACCCAGTGCTTCTCATTTTAAAACAATCATTTATGGGTGTTAAAGTATGCCTGTGAAAGCAGAAGTGTACTATGTCAATCAAAGCTAATCACTGGTACAGGCAAAGTGCTTTTGTTGGCCTCCATGCTCTAAGCCGCGCTTCCACATCTGTGTTTGAAGAGATTAGAGAGGTGCTTCATACAAGAACAGTATTAGTTAAAGCTGATCGACAGTATTTGGAATAAATCATGAAAAAGTTGAGTGCCAGAAAGAAAAAGCATGGTGAGTGAGTTTAAAATGGACTAGGACTAAATCTGACTCCTTCCCATCCTTCTCACCCTTCATCCCCCAGATGTACATGTATAAACATCTACACCCTTGTTCTTCTGAGGGCAACAGTGGTTACCCTCCTCCAGCCACTTTGCAACCGATGTTAAGCCTCAGAGCCAAATTTACCCGAGCTTGTTTTTACTGAGGTACATACTCTTTATTGGCTGAGGCATTGATATCATATTTGATGTGTTTATAACAGTCAGGACTGGCAAGGGATGGGGAAGTGGGTGTTAAAGAAGAAGAGCTCATGCAAACTGCTGTGGCTTGGAGTTCTGCAGCTCCCCCCACCTCCATTTCCAGCAGCACTCTTGCCTCATGAATGCCATACACTTTCAAATAAATTATGAGTGACAAGTATTTGAACCAATAAAGAGGGCACCATATTTTATATGCAGTAAATTTAATTCCAGATTGTGTTTCACCTCAGCAGTGTGACATGTTTATTGCCGCTGAAAGATGAAAGCACCAGGAGTTAGAGACAAGCGTCAGCAGTTCTACTGGGCACCCGCAAAATGAAGATTTGACAGACTGGTGGCTGAGCCCGTGAAATGAAATGCCAGATCAAATTTTACCCAAAAGGGGTCAGATGTACTGTCATGCCCCCAGACTCTCAATACCAACTGAATAAATGACTCTGGTTCAACAAGCTGCCGAGGAAGGTGGTGTGCAATCCATAATTCACTGCTAGAGGGCTATGATGCCTTTCAAAACGCACCGATGATTGGTAGTGCCAGAGCTGGCTTTGAGGATATAATGCAATGAAGCTACTCTGTTGGTGCTGAGAGGTTTTTGAGAAGTACTGTTAACCAACTTCCAAAGTTTGTTGCTTGGTCCACCTTTGTCCCACAGTTGGCCCTGCAACTGCCTGCATTAACAGTGAAAATCAAGGAATAAGCCTCTAAATTTGCTTAATAAGATATGCATGCACTTGGTACATTTCTTCTACTGGGGTTGTCCAAATCCAAGGAAAAATCTTTTTGACAATCAGCTGTAAAATGATGTTTGTGTCAGATTCCTTTGGAGGCTGAAAATAATAGAGAAACATCATGTTTGTTAATTTCTAGCCAAGCTTTGCCACCTTTCGTGGCTTGGAGCAGCACTTATGTGAGTTATCCCACTGGGACTTCATAGAGAGTATTTGTTTGAGGGTTACTTAACATAAGTAAAGCTGGCAGAATTGGATCTGATATTTGCATACAACAAATTATATTAAGGGCAACTTGTATGCAGATTTAATTGCACAATGCAGGAAAGACATTTAGAGAATCTTTTGGTTTTAGTGAGACATACTGGTCAGCAAAATAATCTCTACTGACCCTTAAAAAGTTTCAGATCAAATACCATTCATTGCCAATGACCACACATGTTAAAACATGTCTATCAGTGATGCCACCAGCCAGAGTGCTTCCAAGATTCAGATAACAGCAGAGTGTCAAATCCGAGGGTCAGTAAGCAAAACTTGCTGCTTCTTAAATCCATCCTGTACCTGCTGGTAAGACAAGACATATATTGAACTGCTGCTGCTTAGAAGTAGTTGTAATGTTTTTTTCTTCCCATAACAGAAGATGGCTGTTCCAGATGTTTACCTCATTCCTGGTTATAAATCCCCTAGTTTCCAGACTGAAGCTAGTCGCCGGCAGTTTATTCCTATTTGTTCTTATGTCAATCTTTTCAAAATAGCTTGAAACCTCTGTAAATAGCTTTTCACTCTCCGAGATATGTTCCAGCCTGATGTGTATATAGCCAGTCATCTGGGCTTTATTTTACTGAGTTTACTGAGATCTTAGATTTTCTTCTAATATGACAGATCCTGAGGTCCCTGACTATCATAGTATTTTCCTGCCACTACTCCAAATATACCAGCAATTGTATACACACTGAAATTGGAGTCAAAATGAACAGAGGTTGAGTAGATCTTTGAAAAATATTCCAGGCAGGGAATATCAAAATATGTAAAGGTTTGAGCCTCTATCAGAAAGATATTGCTTCATCATCCTAATTTTGCACCTGCCCTTCTCATGCCAGTCCCATGCAGTACCTTGTACACAGTGTACCACCAGCACTTGGAAGGGAAAAATTTCTGACATGCAGAACATCTTTCTGGTTTCCAACCGGGTGAACTCCCAGATGTGATTTGATGTTTCTGATATTTGTTTAAAGTAACTGACTCACTTTTCTGTAGATATTCCAGGGTGATGCTGGGTGCTCATTCCAAGTATTCCCAGCTGTCATCTCCTGTTGCTCCTGTGCACCCATACAGAAGACTCTGGAGAAGATATTGATAGTGTTTTAGTTGGCCCAGACACTTAGCATAAGTGGAAATGATTAGGCCTAGAGGACCCCATGGGGCTCCGGGGTGCACATACATAGCTGAGCCTCAACAGAATGTTGGCAGCCTTAAGGAGACAAGTGCCAAGTGAGGAACTTGGCACAAGTGCTGCTAAGTCTGATCACCCTCCAAGTCCATTTCTCAAACCAGTCAAAGCCAAGAGATTAAATGACACATTTGAAAAGAAAGAAGCAGGTGTGATTCCCCATCACTCCAGTGAGGTCCCTTGCTACTGTTCTGCATTCTGTCTGTCTTCAAGTCACTTGGTGCTTGCTCGAGTCTGCCTTCATCATCAGGTTGTCTGATCTCCTCATCCCTGTTCTAGCTGGCAGGGACATGCAAATCTCTGTGGGGGTCCCGCAGAACAAGGCTCAGCAGTACTTCACATCATCTCCAGAAGCAGGAATCCTTAAGTGGATAGCACAGAGCTGAAGACAGGGTTAAGGCAGGAACCTTAACATTTGCATAAACAAGGTAATGTGCTATGAGGAATGTCAGGCAATGCAGCCTCCATTTGAGGAGGGCATTTTCTTGCATTTCTTGAAGATCAGTTTAACTTCTGCTAGTCTTGACAGTCCTTTTAAATGATCCCAGGGTTTGACTCTGTAAGAGTTATTGTTTTGAATAAACAATATGGGTTTTATTAGTTTATAGTTTGTTAAACCAAATTTTATTTTAATCCAGCTGTAATAAAGTTAATGAACTACAATAATTGCTACAATAAAATCCCATGCAGTGCATTGCACATAGAGTACAAACACCACTAGCCCTTGGGCAGTGCTAACAATGTGCAGATATTCCCAAAACACTTCAGCATCTTTCCTCCAAGAAAATAAAACAAAAAAAACAACAAAGCAAAACAAAGCAAGAAAAAAATCCACAAAAAAACCCCAACCCCCCCAACCCCCCCCAAAAAAACCCCCCACAAACAAACAAAACAAAACAAAACAAAACAAAACAAAACAAAACAAAACAAAACAAACTCCAAACCCAAAAAACTCCAAACAATCTAATTTATTTAGAAATATAACAGATGACATTATGTCAGGACCTCATGTTAATCAAGGAACAAACTTTGTGACAATGGCTCAGCAAGTCCTGACTGGGCACATGCCAGGCCTCTGAAGAAATCTTCTAGAGCCATGGTTTATTTTATGCTTCTTGTGTATATGTATATATATGTATATATATACACATACACACATATATGTGCATTTAGCTGCATCAACTAATGACATTGCTCATGCTCTGCTCTGTGGGAACTGTAACACGGAGCAAGCATGTATTTACACTGGGCTGTGTTCTTTTTTGACTTTTATGATTTTATCATTTTCAATATGTAGGTATTGTAGAAGCAATACTTCATTGAATGTCACCCAAAATCTCTTAAATTAAAAGCCTGAGAAAAAAGCAAAATATTGATCCAACTCCTTATGCAATATTGTATTAGAGGATTTGGATTTTTTTTGTCCCATTTGATAGGGCATCATTTTTTCCCCAGAAAATCTAAAGGTTTTACTCTGAAGGACTTTCTGTAGCAGAATTCCCAATGAGAACAGCAAGAATAGGCATGAAAAATATACTAATACAGGCAAGCTCTGTGTTTTGCTTTTGCATCAATAGCAAAATCTTTTTTTTTTTTTGTGTAGACTCAAAGCAGGTATTATTACTCGTAGAAGAAGAAAAAAATATTTTTTTTTCCTAGAAAGAGGATCTAGCAAAGAGAACTCCTATGCACAGAGTTTAAAAAAAATATTTCTGAGCAGTTGTTTCTACCTAATTAGATTATTTATCTATATTTGGTTTTTATTCATCTTTTTGGGAAATGGCTGTAAGTTGACAGAGGGTAGGTTAGATATTAGAAAGAAATTCTTTACTGGGAGGGCAGTGAGGCACTTACCCAGGAGTGTTATGGACTCACCATCCTTGGGGATGTTTGGGGCCAGACTTGATGGCCTTGTGCACCCTGGTCTATGAAAGGTTCCCTGTCCATGGCAGGGGCCATGGAACTAGATGATCTCTAAGGACTATTCCAGGCCTAATCATTCAATGATTCTATGATGACTCTGAGCTCTTTGGATTTTTAAAAATATTGAAAAATATTAACAGACTTTCTAAATATCTGTTAATATTTAATATTAGCAGATTAATATTGGAAAATATTAATCCTGAGATGTATCCAGAAGAAAGAAATCCTTTTATCTGATGTAGGTCAAGTTGGAACTTTTTTCCTTACAATAACTTTCCAACTTACTTTTATTCACATCATAAGAAAAAATAGACTGAAAATAAATGCATTCTAGTTATTGTGAGCCATTCCTTAAGTTGATTAAGGCTCCTGAAGTCCTCTAGATGAACAGATCTTACTGGTTTATTCAAATAAGATCTTCCTTTGAACTTCCTTTTCCACAAATAAGAAACTTATGAAAGTTAACTTTTGCTCCTTCTGTATTTCAAGCACCTCTAAAAGATAGAAATATATTTTTTTAGATATGACAGAATTTTGTGTGTGACCTGCGCTGGTAATAAATCATAATTTCTTAACTACAAATAGCTAATAAATACAACATATATAAGTACTTAATTGTAAGCCTGTTCATAGATCAAATATCAACAAGGCTATCTAGATATCTTAGACTATGTTACCATTTGCAGAATTGGACTCTAACACTTGTTATAGTCTAGATCAGTTCACTCCAGGAATTAATAGAGCATCTTACTCTGCCAGACCCTCAACTAAGAATAAGCTGAAATAGGTTCAGCCCCACATGATCTTGATGAATAGTTCAGACTGTATAAAGTTTATGTTATTTTAATATACATCAGCCTTTGGGGCGGAAAAGGTATTGAAGTAGAGCATGAAGAAAATGGATTCAGTGTCTACTCAGACAGACTTTCTTTGTCAATTCGGATAAGTCCCTTGATTTTTCAGTGCCTCAGTTCTCCCTCCATAAACTGAGGAATTAATATTAGCTCTTTTATCTGCCTCGTCTATTCATACAGAAGACCCCTTGGAGCAAGGATTGCCTCTTGCTATATGTATTGCATTATTGAAGTGACATTGCATCCCTTCCTTTCATTTCTCTTTATGTTCATCTCAGTTAGCCTTTAAGGTTCTAAAAGTATGCACTATTTTATTAATTTTTGTAAAGTGGTTAGTCCAATATAAATGAGATATGATAAAAAAATAAAAGCAAGTAATAAATCATATTTAGCAATGAAAATATTTTATGTCTGCAATTGATGGTAATTTCAACGTTTCCCCAGTCCCCCTCTGTAAAATTATCTCAATTTAAACTCTTCTGACAAACACTCTTTCTTCATTCTAAGCTGTATTTCAGATAATATTTGCTCAATAACTTCAGCTAATAAAAGTACTTTGATCAGAGCACTTATTTTTCAAACCATTTAAATTGTACTTATTCTTTTTTCAGGCCAGATCCTCATCTGGAGTAAATAAAAATAGTTTCAAAGTCATTCTGTCAAAGTGTGAAGCTCTGAAGAACATTATTGACCTGCAGCTACTTATTTATGCTGCTCAGCTCTCCTGTCTTGCTTTACACCATGGAAATATCTTGGCCCAGTCCCTCTCTGTTATCATAAGAGCAGAGCACAACACTGTCTTTCCTCCAGTTTCAAAAGGATTTATCTTCTAAAAAACGCACTCAGCTATTTGTCCTTTTAAAGTTTTATTTTCTTACATTTTTAGAAGCTTTTGTTTAGTTTGAACATTTACTTTGTTAATTGATCAATTCCTGTTTTGAGAGAGAGAACTCTCCCATTAAAATATTGCCTAGAACCTAATTCTACATCAACATCTCAACTTTTGCCTAAATTTAGCAGAAAAGAATGCATCAAACCTTTGTGTGTGTTAATCTAGGCGTTAAGGAATGTACAGGTGGCATACAGGGATGGAGAATATACTTATTTCCAAATATCCATTCTGCGATAACACACAAACAAAATCTTACCTGTCTGCATTACCTCTGAGTGGCTTCACAAGATTAGGAAATATTAGCATGCATTTTCTCTCTATCAGGAGTGCAGTCACACCCTTTGAATTAAGTGGCACAGAGGAGAGCTCTGATCCTGTGCCCCAGAGCCACTGTAGCTGGACTTGCTTGTGAGAAGACCTTCTGCCCAGGAAGACCCATCAACCCATCCAGGCCACCTGTGCTCAGGGTTCTGGGGATGGAGACTGAGATATTTGTGTTAGTGTATTGAAAATCTTTTGGTTTCCAAATCTCACAAATAGTTAAGGAAGAATAGTAGCTGTAGAAAATGGTAAGTGGCCACACAGAACACAACTGGGAAGAATATTCCTGAGTGTTTTGTGAAGGAACTTTAAAAGGAAGAGAATCATTATTCCTAACTCATCTTTGAATTTAAATTGCACACTTAAGCAAACTTTGAACTGTACCACACAATAAGCATAACAAGTAAACCTATGCTTTTAATAGTTAATCATCTGATGCATGACAAGTATCATTCTGAATTCTGTGTGAACTGATTCACAAAAATCATTCAATAAATTAATGTAGTTTTGCAATATTATCAGCAAAATAGGCAAGCAGCCAAATGTCTAATGACAAATTGAAGGGTTTTGAGATGTGTCTGTCTCTATGCAATATTGAAATTGTTTTCAAAACAGAAGCACCCTGGAAAAAATTGAGCAACACCACGTGAACCATAGCACTATTATGAAAATTCAATAAATAAATAAATAATGTGACTTATATGCAAATAAATTTATCCATCCTTCAACTTTGCCATCAAAATTTTTTTTTAGTGGCCCACTTTGACTCCCAGTTAAATAAATGGCAACATTTCCTTTGGCTCTTAGAGAAATGGATTTTCTTCTGTAGCCAGCATTTATTCAGGTCTGGTATACTTTTTACGCAATATAAATACCACATTTGAAAAGCCTAAAGAGGAGCCACTCTGAGGAGAGGGGTAGCAATCTGTCAAAGCAGTGGTTATTGTCTGGAGCATTACCTGTCTTGCAGGTGCTATTCCCCATCATTTATCTTCCAGCCTCGATCTGATGGATTGGGGATTATTGCTCTTTTGGCAATCAGATCCTGAACATGTCTCCTATTTAACTCTGGGCTGTAAAAAAAGGAAAATTAAAAACCATTATGAGACCTCCATATAATTAATCTTCAGATGGCTTGAAGCTCAAGCATGTAATGTCCTCAATACACTGTCTACTATAGCAAGTAACAGGAGGGAAAAAAAAGACAACATATCAATACACTTTATCCAAGGGAAGAAATTCCAGTTGTAGCATTAAATATAAATACAATAGTGTGTTGGCATAATGTAGTAAGGTTCTGTACTATTAAAGGCTTTGTTCTAAAGCATATCTGTGTACACAATGAGATGATGAACACAGTGCATCACATAGCTAAATTTAATATATGCAGGGGTATGATGTTTGCAATGCATGCATTTCAGCAGGTCCCATTAGTGCGCCTTTCCCCTCCAGTGAAAACAGAATGAACCACAGCCCCTTCTGGTTTGCATAAAGCAAACAAAATTAGATTTGCTTTGCTGAATTGAAACCCGCTTGGGATTGTGAGCCTCTCTCGGGGACAAATTACTTCAAACAATCCCTTTGTACCATAACAAAATCAAAAAATTCAGGCCAATCAACATGGCTCAAAACCCTTAACACAAGAATTAATAATACAACCTAGTCTATTTTTATTGCTTCTGAGCTACAGATCCTTGTTTTAATATAATTACACTTATTTGTGGTCCACATGTTAAATAAGCTTGCATATGTTAACTAATGTGACATAAAACAACTTTTGTAATTTCACTATTGCTACCAGTTTTGTTCCCCCTTGAGTAACATCCCTAACATAGGACAAGCTAAACTTTAATTGCATTAAATTAAATAGATTTTTTTGGTCCCATATAGATATAATAATAGACATTTCTGAACTTAAATAGGTAAAAAATATTTCATTCAAGTTTCACTTTAAGTCATATTTCCTGATGGGTTTCCAAATCCAACCCTTCCTTCAAAGAAATGACTTGTTTTCTGTAGCAGAGAAAGCTCATTTAAGGTGGCACAGGGTTTTTACCACTTCTTTAACTACTTGTTAAAGGTACTAACATAATACCTTTACTCTCAGTGGTGTTACGCAGGTCATGAGTACAATAACTTGCATGCCACGTTTCACTCCAAACTAAACTGATTTTTACAGTATTTCCTGACTTTTTTTTTGACTACAGTGTTTTGAGCATCGTGCCTACTTAAGCTGAAACACACTGTAAAGGAAGGCAGAGAGTTTATTTGCTTTCTTCATCAGACACACCCAAAAGGAACCATGGGAAAGTATGTTTGTCATTTCTATTTTCATCAATACTTTATACATTGCTCCAGACAGTATTATTTCTTAGCATTCTTCAAACTCCAACCTTGGTGTTGCACAATATT
This sequence comes from Motacilla alba alba, assembly GCF_015832195.1. NCBI lineage: Eukaryota > Metazoa > Chordata > Aves > Passeriformes > Motacillidae > Motacilla > Motacilla alba. The sequence goes on along the minus strand of NC_052018.1, from coordinate 40,466,529 downwards.
ATTTTAAATACAACAAAATAATGGCAAACATAACCAGCTCTGATTTTCCATCCTAACGTAATACAAGATTATGGACAAAAAAGCAGGAGGTCACTTTTATTACTTTCTAATAAGACTTTACCTTATATGAGGCTATAAGCAATATATCAAGATGTCACTTTGTGCCTCCTAATATGACATAGTGGTGATGGAAGGAACCAAGGAGTTAGCAGAATTTTCTGAAGTATTCTCCCCAGAAGCATGTTTCTGCAATGCACAGTCTCAAGCACTTGGGAAGGAAAACGCTGACATAGGGCAGAATTATACCCTGACTCATAGTCCATGTAAGCCAACTGATGGATGCATAACGTATCAATCATGACAGTTCTGCTCCTGGAATATATACTTTCTTCACAGAAAACAAAACCAACTTTTTCCCAATTTAAGCTGAAAAATTAAGTCTGGAGATACACAGAAGAAATAAGAGGTTCAGGAAAGTAAAAAGTGCAGTTTTGTTATAGCCATAGGAATTATTATTAATATTAATAGAATTAATATTTGCATTTTAAAATGGTATCAAAAATTAAGAAACAAAACAACTTAACTGTGTTTCATAGTGTCACAGTGCATGCAGATATGACTATCAGATGATACACTTCTAATCTCAGTAAAACTGACAATGGTTCCTAAAGATGGCTTTGCATATTCTGTTTTTTTTATTTCTCTTGTTTTTGATCTCTCTTGTTGCTAGAAGATGAACTTAGCTGGACTGCGTGCCCCGAAATGAGTCTTTTTTGCTACTCCAAATTCCTTAGGACTACAACTCATTATCACCTATTTTCCTCAAGCTTTCAATAGTTATTTCATTTGTAGCTCATCTCCTTCCTTATCTTGCTCCAGGTAGACATGAAGTTATACAATAATATCTAAATACCATTTTACATTGGAAGGAACTTGTGTCCAGAGAAAAATCACATGTTTATATGCCAGGCACTGGGAGTCAATACAAAGCATCATTAACTAGAGAGAAATAATATCTGCTGGGACAGGAAAAGGAAGAATAGAGACAGATCAAGGTCCACGTTTTGGACAGAGTGTGGTACTTAAAGCAGACAAAGAAAACAGGCTTGCCTAATGCATTCCTTGTTTTAAAGGGGTTAGTCCCAGCACAATCCATGTAATTTTCAGACACCTGTAGGTTTGTTGGCCTAATTCCATAGGAGATTCATAAGCTTCCGCAAAATGAAATTCTACCTGGTTTACGAAGATGAGTATGTGAAAAAAAAACCAGAGGCAATGAGACAGCAACTCCAGCAAGAGCAGCAGGCATGAGCGGAGTCACTGTGGAAGAGGAACAACTGATGAGAGGGGAGCCTTCCGCACAAAGAAGTGGGCTAACTTCATTCCCTGCCCAACTGCAAAGTGATCACCCGATTCAAAGGCTAATATTCAGTACACAAAACCATTACATATTTCCTGGAATGTTCCTCGACTCCTGCTTTCTCTTTGGTGCTGTTCTGTGCCAGACCAGATCCTGGAACACAGGCAGCTCTATGCCATAGACCATAAAAGCCTCAGAGATAAGATGTGTTTTTTGTTAAAGTACTCTCTGAGTGCAATTGCATGGAGATGTGAATGAGCAGTAACTCTGTTTAAATACCAGTTAAAACAATGTTTGTGGAAACTTGCTGTGTGGTGCAACAATTTGATATGTTGTCATGTGTTAAATGTTCTTGTGCACTACTGTTCTCTTAAACCTCTGTTGCACTTTGCAGCCACTGCATGTCACTGTTAAGACAGAGCAATAGAGGAAGATTTCAGAAAGATTTATAAACTTCTAGTGGAGATGGATGCCACCATCAACCAGATAAAAGCTGTCTCCATATCTATATAGTCATTTATTGTTTAAACCCCAAGCAGCTGAAGTGCACAGAAGAGTTCACAGTCCACTCTGTGCTACACAATTTAGATTGTTTAGGGTTTTTCATGCATTTTTTGTGTATTTAAGTGTGTGTTAAACCATTAGGTCCCAAGAAAATCATAGTCATTCATGATTCATTGAGTCATTCATATCTGAAAGTTGTGCCCTAGCACCAGTGTATTTTCTTGGGTTGAGATATGTTCCTCCTACAAAATATATAAAGTATTATCCATGGGCAATTACCCACTTCTACCCATATTTCAGGGGAAGCACTTTTAGCAATATAAATTATTCATATTATATAAAGCAGCATACAAGTGGTGTACTCTATCAGACACTCAGCCCTTTTTGTCATGTTTTTTTTTATTTTTATTTAATCTGATGGCAAAATTCTCTTTAAATCCACATGATAGCAGTTTGGTTTGGTATTCCTAAGTATGTAGATTCCCATCTGGTATATATGTCAGTATAGTAGATTAATGTAATTAAAATCTATAAAGTAGATCTGAGAGGAAATTTTGGCCTTGTAGGAATATATCACTCTTTCAAATGAAAGCAAGGTTAGTTAAATTTCTATAACTAAATCAATTATTGATACTAATATATTTCCTAAACTCTAGGATCTGGAATGGCTTCTTCTCTCCATGTTTTGGTGCGCCCCCTCCTGCTGTGGTCTTGCTCCATGCTCAGACCTGAGTCTGCAACATCTCTTTCCTTCTTTTCCCATTGCTCTGGGGAGAAAAGCAGGACCTGATCTGGAAGGGAGGTTGATTCCTGCCATGAAGAGAGAAATAGAAATCAGGACCCTGCCTCTGTTAGTTCACACCTGCTGCACAAACACAATGACAAGATCAATGTAAGTTGTGGCTTCTCTTTATACCATGTTGGGCAAATATAGATTAAAAAACATCCCTACTGTGAAGTGCTTATGCTCACACCCTAGATAGTAAACAATATGATGATATTTGATTGCCCTCAGAAGCTGGATTATATTTTGTCGCCTTCTACCAAAATTTACCTTTTCACAGTCATTTTGATATGAATTGTTTGAAGAAGTGTTCATGGTGATCCATAACAGTACTTTTCTAGGGAAGTTAGACATCCATGCTTACCCATGTAAGCACTGTTCTAACAATCATATTAATTCACTGGCTTTATATGAAAACCTTGATACTGATCTTATAAATAGCTCCTGTTAATGCATTTTGGGTGAAATGCTGCCAGGTTTTAGTGATGCAAATTAAGATGACTGTAAAATTGTTACTTAGCGATTTTGTTAAATGTAAATTCGCAGTGTTGGATAGTGTCATTCTGTTTCTTGCCGTATGTTCAAGCTAACAGGCAGAACCATGCTCATTTGTATAATGTTAATATCTTCTTGCTTAACTTTTATAACATTCTGCACAAATTAACTTAAGATCCTAATAATCAGGCCAGCTATTAAAGAATTCTGTGATGGGTTCCAAAATGAAGTGTGTAACGCCTATTGGGTTCACACAATAATTACAGGCTGACTGCCGTCTGCTCTTCTCATCACAGTGACACCTGCTAACAAATATGTTGCTAACTGTGTTTGCAGCATTACAAATAGGTAGGCGCTTATTGGCTGCCATGGGGCGAGGGTGCCTGGCCTGTGTCCTTACCAGTGGAAGGTGATTTAGTGAGTCTGCTTTGATGATCTGCTTTTCACAGTGTGAGACTGTATTTTGCACCATAGAGTTCCCAGGTACGGTGTCACAGTGCAGATACTCCTCTTTTCACCTCTCCCTTTTCCTGCTATAGCATCCTTTTGTGGCCATAGGGTTTTTCAGTTTATTGGCATTTCTGCTAAAAAAAAATTGAATAATTTGGGAAGCTAGAGACCAAAGTGTTCCTTTTGTGTGTGTCTGTAAGCACAAGCATGTCTATGTGTGTATACGAAGCAAAGACAGTGAAAGCAAGATATTTTCCTTTTCCATTTCAGTTTTACGTATATACTATTCAGCTATATGTGGACTGATGTGCAATAAAAATATTAGATGTATCTTTTCAGAAATAATAGCACTACCTTTCTGGAAATATGCTAATGACCTAAACTATGTACTCTTAGACAATGAAAACAATTGTAAAAAACTGGTGAAATATATTCATGATGTAGAAAAAGTGTGATGCCTCATTTCATATAATGCTCTGGCCTTTATCCCACTGCAAACAGACTAAGATTTTGATTCATGTAATGTTGATTTGGAGAAGTGGACTATTTTGATACAAATTTGTCCTCTCTTTTAGTTATCTGTTTATGAGGTCTAGTTTAAATTCCAAATACAAAACCATAACTCAAAAGGTAACACTACTTTCATTAAGCACCAGCTTCATGTTCCTGGCTACACCTTAGAGGGTCAGTGATTAAATAACCCAAATGTGCATACTCATTGATTCTTACCTCTTCTACTGGATTGCTAGAAAAAACAAATGTTCTCAAAATCAGTCTTTTAAGGACTGACCCAAAATGTATGACATATGAAAACTAAATTTGCAGAATGAAAATTAAATGCACATTTATAGATGGGATGGAAATGGGGTGTTTTAGAAAGGGAGGGACTGTGTGATGTCAGGATGAAGACATTCTTAAAAATGATGAAAAGTTGTTTCCAGTGCTTTCATTCTTTTAAACAGCATACTAAAAATGGGACAGCTGAAAGGAAAACACAAGCTTAGACAAACTGAATATTAAAGAAGCTACCAAAGTGTCCAAAATGGGAACCTATGAAAACATGAGAAGTATTCTTTCATGAAACTACATTGTCCTTATTCTCTGAGTTTGGTGATTGGGGTACAGAGTGGTCTGAAGAAATAGGTGAGTACTGACTTCAAAAATATCTGCTCACAAAATCTGATGTAGATGGTTTGCTTTCCCAACCCATAATGGATTGGAAAAAGAGCTGACAAAAAAGGGGTTGATTTATGAGCCATTTGAACTCAAAAGTACCTTTCAGTTTAGTTATTCAAGACCTTCAAGATTTGTCTTGCCTATAACTAGAAGCTTGAACTTTTGTAGTGTGAACACTTAAAAGCATAGTTCAAGTTATTTTGATGCAAAAGTTGCCCTCCTCCTGACTCCACTGTTGATGAATCTTATATTTCAGCTAAATTCTGAATGTTATAGGGAACAGGAAATAAAAAAAAGGTCTCTATATACACTTTCACCTACTATGGTCAGTGTGTGTTCCACCAGTTTTTATGCTATTGTTTGCAGCAAAGTTTCTGGAGGATAAAATAAGTCTGTTATTACAGTCCTGCAGCCTACTGTTTTCAGATGATGGTCTTCTAATAAAGGAGTGTCTGGGGAGTCTGGTGTATATGGACACTTTGAAAATTATGAAGATTGAACAGAATTGTGATGTCCTTTGGCCTAAGGATTCTCTATTAGTTTGGACTATTTGAGCTCCTTCCACAGTTTCAAAAATTAATTTTTTTCCTATGTGTATTTTATACTTCAGAAAGGTTTAACATCACTGGAATTGTGAAAAAAAAAAAGAAATACCAAAGAGTACTAAAAACTATTTCTCTCTTGCCTTCCAAATAAGGGTTTTGTAAAATTACTAGAGATGCACAAAATCCTCCACATGTTCACTCTTGTGGAAGGCCTTTCATAGAGTGGATGTAATCAAGTCCTAGAGGCACAGCTTCCTCATCAAACAGGTGTAATGGATCTTCCGAACCTCTGAGCTTTCCACCAATTTCTTCCATCCATTTCCTGATGTTTTCTGATATTATTTTGTAGTCTGTCCTACATCTAGCCATGCAAAAGTGAATCTGGAGAACTAAAAGTTTTAATTTTAAAAGGCAATAATTTTGAAACATGTAAATATCTAAAATACTCCTAAATCTAGTCCCACTCAGGACCAGTACTTACTTACTTTCTAACAGTCAATCATCCTAACATACATAAGGTAGGGTGGACATGACAGATGGTGGCATGCTTCGCTCTAATTTTAGGATTGCAGATAGCTCGCCTGCTCAGACTGTATTCTGGCTTGGACTGGACCAGGAACTGCTCTTCCCTCAGTCATCATGCCCAGAAGCTTAAAAGACTTTCATGGAACTTGGTGTTAGTAGAGGCTTACTCTCAATACCCACAGATGCATAAAATCCCTTGCATCTAGAAAAGGCTTGGTGCTGATCCTGATATATACGCTATATTTTATTAAGGAGTATTTTTCATCTGTTTGAACTGCATAAGTGAACTTTCTAAGATAGTAAATGACTCTCTTACGGCACCTCACTTTATGAATATTCTAATTTAACCAGGCTGATTTGTAATTTTTCTATTTTATTACTGAACGATTTAAGATCAAGCACATCAAGTGTGAAAACTAAAACCTAACTAAACAGTTTGAGATTTAGAAAATTCATGATGGATTTTTAAAACCAAGTGAACAATTGGTTTATTAATCCTATCATTTGTTTTTGATTCATATACTTTTTCTAAAGGAAAATTCTTAAAGGATTTAAATTTTATAATATTCAAAGGACAGAAATATGCAGGATTTAAGTGATTTAAATTCACACTCAACAGGAGACTGAATGACACAGGGATTGCTGTTGGATTGTGCAGTCTATCACCTCCATGGCACTGGGCCTATCCATGTTTCTAGGTGCGTATATATGTCCACAATAGTAGAATCTGTTAGTCCAAATGAAATACAGAACAGATTGTATTATGTAATGACTAATTGGAGGTGTATGGCAGTCATAATTAAGAAAACATACATCAACACTTGCCAACAGTTTTCACGAGTTAAAATGTGAGACAGCTCAGCGATTTTGTATCATCATCATAGCTGAAGGGACAAAACTGATGTCAGACATCACGGTAGGAAACTGCGAGTAAGTGTTGGCTGGTTAATGCAAACAACTCTGGGGCATGACTTGGTGGTCTAACACTTGGTGTCCAGATCAAGCAGCTCCCCTTCCCTCTCCTTCAGGGACACTAATTGGCAAACTCAGCCAAGGGTTGAATGAACATGGAGGCTGAAAAGTGTGCTCCTCTCTGGAGGTGCCATAAGTAGGTCAGGGTTGAGACGTTGATAAGATAGCTTATGGAAAATTGCACTCCTTCAAGATATGTGTAATTTGGATAAATTGAGGAGCTCAGTGCCGTATGATGCCAATCCAGCTTCTACAAGTCTGAAATAAATTTTAGAAGACAAAAATACATTGCAATAAGTTACAGTAAAGTGTCAAGTTAATACTATATAAACCATTTACATTTTTAAGATACCTAAATGCAGAAGTATCTTGAGGAATTTTCCTTTATCTTCATTTTGAAGTACAGTAAATATTACGTTCTTCAGAATATATTATTCTGTCATAATTACAGGTATACTATTGTCTTTTGAATAATAGCATGTTTGTCAACAATGGCCCTGTAAATGCTAATCAGTTATTTCACTTCAGCTACTGTTGCTAAAATTACTTGGGTTTCACTCATGTCTCTTTATGCAATTGATTCTGATAAAATCAAGATAAGGCAACTGTTTCTGGATCTGATTTTGAAGGCTTCATATTGTAAGAGTTAATTTAAATAAGAGGGATCTTTTTCTGAAGAGTCTTATAGATGCAATTTATCATTTAAAAAAATCAGATTTACTCAGGTAAATCAAGTTTGAGTTTTTTTCATCAAGAGTTTTGAAAGGTTATTTTACGCAGAAAATGAAAAATAATGTCCTCTATTCTATTGAACCATTTAACTGAATATGTCTCTCAAACCTGTTATCCTAGTGCTTAGCATCCTGATTTCACAATCTTGCAATTAAATCATGACCTTTCCCACACGACACAGTTGTTGTCTTTAATAATCTTTTTTTTTTTTTTGAGACTCATGGCTCAAATGTCATCTCAAGTCTTATTTTTTATTCCTCGTCTGTAATTTGGAAAATAAGAATAGAACTGAGAAAAGGTTATCCATTACCAGTTACATCTTTTAGCTCAGAAACACCATGTGTTGGCAAGAAGCTGACAATTCACCAGATCTTTTCCACCTCCAATTTCCAAAGTATATTAATGTTCAGACCCTATAATCAACTTCAATAGAAAAAGTCTCTCTTATTAATGGCCTAGATATGTGTCAGATACATTGCACTGCAAAAAATGCTCCAGCCCATCATATCCTTTTCTGATCCGGGATTTTGTATGCTTAACACTTTAGGAAAATATTTATCTGACTCAGCTTTTTTTTCCCCTAACCATGCATGAAGACCAAATTGCAGCTGTATCGGAGGGATCTCCTAATAATCAGTGCCACATAGTCACAGCAGTCTTTCTCCTTCCTTAGTCCTCTGGAGAAATTACAGTGTTCTTTTTGGGAGCTTATTTTTTTTCTTGTACTGAACCTGTGATATTGATTAGGACTTGATGGGATGACCAAAAAAAAAAAAAAAAGACTTTTAGGGAACTGTGGTTCCCCTTTATCTGTGCCTTGCTGGCTAAACTTGAAATGATATAATTAGCAACACTAAATACTTGATCTTATAAAAAGATCAAGATCTCCTGATTTAAACATTACTCATACACTTGTGTAGGGAAAGTCACACTCTTTCATCCTTTTCATGCTCATTTAAATCTCATATTCTCCTCCAAATCATCTGCTGTCCTTAAGATATCAATATGTTTAGTTCAGCTGGAAAAATATATAGAATTCATATGGACACTCAAATCACTCATTTCCTGAAATTAGACTCTCTCAAAAAGGTATCTATTAACATGACATATAGTTTTAGATAAAGATACTTGTTAATCTTGTCACACTTTTGGTTTAGAAGACACAGAACCTGATTGTAGGCTAAAAGCATGTAAGGTACCAAGAGGTTAAAAGTTTATACATGCATTATTAAACTTATGCAGAGATTTTGGAAGCCGACAGACCTTAGACCCAGATTTGCTCTTAATTAATCTTGGCCTGTTGGAGTGAGTCCAGAAGAGGGGCCCAAAAATAACAGGGGGATGGAATGCCTTTCCTGTGAGGAAAGGCTGAAGGAGTTGGGATTTTTCAGCCTGTAGAAGGGAAGGCTCCAGGAGGACAATATCGCAGCCATTCAGTACTTAAAGGTGGCTTATAAGAAAGATGGGGACAAACTTTTTATCAGAGCCTGTTGCGCTAGGACAAGGGATAATGTATTTAAACTAAAAGGAGGTTGATTTAGATTAGATATGAGGAAGGAAGTTTTTACTCTGTGGTGAACCACTGGAGCAGGATGTCCAGAAAAAAAGATGGGTACCCCTGAAGGGTATCTATTTGAATATACTGAAGGTCAGCTTGACAAGGCTCTGAGCAACCTGATCTAGTTAAATATATCCCTGGTTATTGTAGGGGGGTTGGATTAGATAACCTTTAAAGGTCCCTTCAAACCCAAACTCCCCAGTGGACTTGGTCAAGTTCAATTATTTCTTGCATAAAGCAAAGTCTTGATATTGTCAATGACATCCTCTTGAGGGATCCAGCCATTTTTGGGCCATAATGGTATACCTATTCTAAACTCAGTATTTAACTCAATAAATACTGCATGATATTGAGCACCAAGCTAGTCATGAATAAATTAAGATTAGAAGAAAGCTAATGGGGCAAAAGTAAGCAGCTAAATGAACAACTAAGCACACATGACCACGAACAGCTCGTGCAACCAAAATGCTGACCCGTGTACATGTTAGAATACAGACTTTGCAAATTTTGAGTCTTCCTTTAAGTCTGTTTTGTAGAAAAATAGTAAGGACCTACGAAATCAGTAAAACAGAACGTAGAAGCCACATTGATGAAGGTCATCAGGAATAGGTGTGCTGGTAACAACACTTCGTGGCATGAATATTGGGAGTCATGCTTGCATTGAGAGTCATCACTGGCCTCATGATCTCACTACATACATGTGTGTGTACCTCACAAATACATATCCTTTTCATTTAAGCCAGAGGTAGGTACCTTCTAGGGATGTAAATGCCTGTAGGTAGTAACAGTGGATGTAAAAGGGCAAAGTAGCCTCAGTTTCCTGGTGGTGTTGTCTATACAATCTTATGTTAAAGGACCCTAAACCAGTGGGGGCAGAAAGGCAACAAGGGATCTATCTACCCCAAAGCATTTCAGGGAACTTTAAATATCACAAGACAGTCTGTTCCTCCAGTAGTGGGCCACCTTGATCCCTTGGTATGCGGCTACCTCATAAGAAGGCAGGCAATAAAATGTTTGTCTAATTAACCAGGAGACCTCATGCAGAAGTTCTTATCCTGAAGCAATGTCTGATGAGCACATGAACTGATCTCCAAGCAGCTGCCCTGCACAGCACTGAACTAAGGATTCCCCTAAAACAAGCTAAAGATGCTGCCTGAGCCTCAGTAAAGTGAGCCCTAATTGAGAGGGGAGGGACAGTTTGTTCAATGCATGTGAGACCCTCATACAAGTTGAAACCCCTCTGAGAGCCTCTGGGAAGAAAAAAAAAAATCCCCCTGGATTTATTACCAAAAGCTACAAAAAGCCTGAGAGATTTTCAAAATGGCTTTGTTCTAGAAAGATGAAAGGACATAGCTCTAAGAACATCAAGTGTATGAAGTTTAGTCTCTGTGGGAGAGTCATGAAGCTTGGAAAAATACTGGTAAATGTATAAACTTATTTGAATAAAAACCTGAAACAATTAAAAAAAAAATTCTGGACCGTAGGGAATAAGTTGATGAGGGACCTAGCAAAGTCTGCATTTTGCACATTCTGCAAGATGAAGTGATAGCTATACCACAAGTGTGGCTGTTTTGAGAGGTGATGAACTGATAAATTCAGAAAGAGGAAAAACTCTACAGTATTAAATTCCAGATAGAACAGATAAAAATATGTGAATTTTTAAAAAGGAATCTGAATACAGTGAAATGTGAAAGATCTGAAGCTACAGAAATTTGTGTGGACAGCAGAGAAAATAGTCTAGTAGAGCTGACACATATCCTAGCATGTGACATATAATTTACTGAGAAGCATTTCTCAATTCTTTCAGCTTGTTTACTCGTGCCTTCTATATTTGAACATGTGATCTATGTATGTTTTCTCATATAACTTGCCAATATTTCATGGAATTAGGATGGTGTGGGGAATGAGGATGAAAGAAAATTTAGTTGCATTCTTACCTCTGCAGACTAGCTTGAAAGAGTTACTGTCTATGCTTTGGTCTCCAAATGTATAAAAAGAAGGTAATAATAATCTTTTTAGATGATGTGTTTCAAGGTGTCCAAACTACAGGTATGAAACCAAACCACAGCATTATTATTATTATTATTATTATTATTATTATTATTATTATTATTATTATTATTATTATTATCATCATCATCATAATCATCATCATCATTATTATTAATTTATTTTTATTACTTGAACTGATTGGGATATTTTAGAGGTAGTACCTAGTTATTTGACAGAAAAATTTAAAAATGGAGAACAAAAGATCAGAACATTGAATGCACCTCTGAATAGATGGGAGGAAAAAGCACTTTCTTTATATGCAAATCTTGCAGACATCTTCTTGTCTTGGATCAAAGCTGGGTGTACACCTCACAAATAGCAGGCTCTTAGTGAACTTGAATCTGTGACATCATATTTTGAGATGGGAGTGCAGGAATAAGGCCAAATTTATTTCTGTAACCTCATTTTTTTTTGAGAGAATAACTGCTAGGAAAACAATCACAAGGCATGAATTCTCCTTCCTATGGGTAAAGCATACTCTGTATTTCCAAAATTTTGTATTTAGCCCATGAGGAAGGAATAGCAATATGGATAGTTTCAGTACACTAAGTGTGCCATCAGTTTTGGCAAGGTGACTGGCTTATCCAGTTCATTTAACAGGATCTAGTCTAGTTCTGTCTGAGCACAGATGCAAGGTAGCTCCACAGCAACTTTCATGGTAGATGGAAGCAGAGCAGAAAGCAGTTATGAACCAGTAGCAAGCCATCACTGAGAAGTGACTTCAGCATTTGAGACACCTCCTTTGACATTTCCATCAGAAATCAACTTTAGATATCATGCTTTCTGACATCTGCTTAGCCAATGACTCATGAACTGAACTGCTCTCGTACGCAATTCCTGACGGCAAGAAAGCCATTCAGCCTCTCGGTATTCACAGCCACGGCTGACACACAGGCAAAGCAGATTTTAAAGTCTGGAGCTCAAGTGTCAGCCCTGAGACCTGTGTCTCAGCACTCATTTGAGACTCGAAGGTTGATTTGTTTATTCCCTTGAAGGGTTATTGCATTTTTTCTCTCCTTTTGTCAGTAGGCTTCAGAATGACTTGTAACAGCAACAAAAACCTGAAACAGAGCAGTTCCAGGGTGGATAGGGCTGATGAAATTTTCTGAGCTCCTGTGACTAAAGCCTGCTGAGGAATCCTGTCACAAATGTGCTAAAAGTCTAAATCTCTGTAACTTGTCTTTCTACAGAAGCAAGTCTTAAGTGTTTGTGTCTGCCTGTCTCTGTACATGTATCTATCTGACCACACAAGTTTTACAGAAAATTTTCAGCTGTCTGGCAGTTTTAATACTCATAAGATTCCTAAAAAGTTCACAGAAATAGACTGCTGGGAGAGGGGAGACCTTCTTCTGTCAACCTGAGGGAAAAATTTCAGATGCAGTGAAATCCTTGTCAAATGAGAGATCTTGCCTGGGAGAAGTGCTGTGATGCCTCAGTGGCATGAAGAGCATCAGTCACAGCTGCTCCACAGAGAGGCACCGGAAGATCTGACCACAGCATGCAAATCCATGAGAAGCCAAGATTCACCAATGCTACTTTCCCGGACCTACTAATGCCCAGTAAGACAGCAGTAGGGTGCTAACCTCCAGAATTCCTTGTCCTATTGCAGCAGCAGAGACGAGAATAGCTTCAGGGATGATGTGACAGCTGCAAAACAGGCAGAGAAAAGACCCAGGAGCAGACCTGACCTTGATCAATGTTTGCTTAGAAATGAAGATTTACATTCCTTGTTTATATCAAGAACCTGAAGTGAAATACTGACCACTTTGAAGCTAGTGACAGATCTCCCATAACCAGGATTTCATCACAGCTCCTTTCTGTAGACTCCTCTGTGATTTGTTGTACATTAAGAGCAAGGGGAAGTTAAAATGCTCTGAATCAGGAAAAATATTTTACAGAGCTAGGTAATTTGAAAAACATCTTTCATCTGTTAAGGTTTGAGCTTCTCCCAGTAATAACAAGAACTTGATCAAGCATGAACACTCCCTAGCTATCTATAGATTTGTACGACACAACCTTAGAAATGTCATTGGCACACTTCACAGTATAATCAATACATTCTTTTTAACCTTTACGCAAGAAGGTTGGGATACAGACTAAGATTGATAAAAAGACTCTCCTGCAGTGTGAAAGGTGCAAAACCAGAGAAGGAGCAGAACTGGGAGATTTTGTTAGCATAATGCACAAACTGAAATGTGCTGTCTTGATTCCCAGGGGATGCAGGTTTAAGCATGAGCACAAATTGAAACCAAACTTCCAAACTGAATAATTCAGATGCCTTGTCTCCTCTGGTCCCAGATTTCTTCCTCTTCTTGGGGGCATCAGTGTCTTACCACTGTCTACATTGTCATGCTTTTTGTGATTTCCATCAGCATTCTGAAGACCTGAAGAGCTTCCTTATTGTTCTTAGTAGTTTTAATGTCGGGGCAACGACTGCTGCTCCTGTCCCACCCTCCAGCATAATGGGAAATGTTGCCAGTGAGGGTGTGTCTGGTACTAGAAGTTCTGCCATAGCTCCTGTGCCAAAGTGAGTGAAAGAAGTGCCTCAGAGATTCTGGAGCTTTTATCCACCAAACTCCCAAAGGTTTCCCAGCAGCTGACCAACAGGAAAAAGAAACATTATCATCTCCACAACATGATGTTTTTTATGAATCTGAGAACAGCTGAAGTGCTTAGCAAGTGTTTTTCTTCTCCTGCTGTCTTATTAGAGGGCAGGGATTTCTTGACTCTTGACCCTGTCCCCCATCAAAAAAAAATCTGCTGTGCCAAAGGAAATGTACAAGTGACTGTGATGGGACCTTGTAATGACATTACAGGATTGTGTCTTGAATATTGGCATTGAATACTTACAGCACATACTGAGTAAGCCCAAAATGGAGCCTGGTCCTATCCAGCTGTAAAGACAGGGTCTCATCCTTATTAACACTTTTAAGTACTTCTCAGCTTATTTCTTATGTCACCAGAAACAGATTTCAATGCAACTTATTTTGCAGTTTCATGCTCTGATAATGTTCACTACCATATAATCTTTTCCTTTTTATTGTTGTTTTCTTTATCTCTGGTTCCCATATCATATGTCCCAAGAGGAAATATAAAGATTTGAAAATAGAAACGTAGCAAGATAAAGACTGGACTTTTTTTTTTTTTTTTTTTCACTGAGGACTGAAGCAGAAAGATTGTTGCTTGACCCCAAAATTACTCCTTTTCACAAGCAATTCAGCTTTGGCAACAGTAAATATTTTGTTATCTTAAGCTGTTTTGTGCAATTAACAGGAGACCATCACTACTTGTAAATATATGTGAGTTGCAGTGATAAAATGTCTGTTTTGCTCTTTTGTGTACAAGTTGATCTCCACAATGCAGTTGATAATTGTTTCCAAAGAATCTTCTTGTAAAACAAAGAGTCATTTTGAGGAGCAAGGGTAGTACTAATGAGAACAAACTGGAATGATTGAAAACTTGCCTTTTGCCTGTTGAGTCTGATAGAAACCAGTGGTAATAAAAACTGAACCAGACCTTGTTTTCCTGTTTGTGGTTTGTTGCGGTATTCAGCATTATTAAACTGTTCTGTTAAAAATAATAGTGTACAGTGCTGTCATGTTGAAAAGAAAACATAGTTTGAACACTCTGCCTTTTGCATAAGCTAGTTTTCTGTGTGGTCTGTAGGTCAATTAAATTAGTTTTTTATGGTTTATTATTTTCTTTTTACAGATCCCATTATATTCCAGTTTGTAAGTGAAGGAAGGACAAGAGGCAAGATGAGCTGCCTGCAAATCAAAACTTCATGAGAAAATATTTTAAATCGTGAATGACTCAGTAGTAACTCACTAAAGTGTCATGGAGTACCAGAGACATGCTAGGCAACTGAGAGAGAAACAATAGAAGCCAGACAATAAGTTTTGGTCTGAGAAGTTGTTCACAAAAACAAAATGGATAACTCATTAAGATTTCAGGTTAAACTTGGAGAGAACAAAAAAATGAAGTGTTATAACTTCAGGTCAGTGCCTACAGAAATGGACAAATTAGCCAAATAACTCGACTTGCACTGACATGTGCAGATAATTTCCTTTTTTAAAGTTCTCAAGAGATCTGCATGTTCTTATACTGAAATATTATTTACAGGTTGATTTATGAAAGGCACAGATTGAGTACATTGTGATAGGTGTTTTGTTATAAATACTTCTAATATATTATAAGGTAACCAAACTTTGTAGAGAGTGTGTCTGTATGTGCTTGCATATATGCAGAAAAATATATGTATATATATAATATATATATATGTATATGCATATATATATATATATATAGTGTAGATGGACAATTCATTATGAGTGTGAAATTTTTTAAAGCATTTTTTTGTCTGTAAACTAAAGTACAAACACCAAAATTGTGAATATCTTCAACTCCTCCAAAATACGTATTTAAAAATCTATATAAGTTTTAGCTAGTCAAAGTGTTGTGAGACACAAATATCTTCATAAAATTTGCTGTATAAAGTATTCTGATTAGTCATGAGAAGGAATGAAAGTAGAGGCAAAAGTCTTTGATAAATATTGAAGGTAAACAAGATTAGCAAATGTATTGGTAATCTTTGAATGAAACAAATGCATTTCTGTGACTGCAAATCCTGCATTTAAACTATGTAATTATATACAAAGCTTTTTATATATACTTGATATAAATGCCTGTAGATGCCTATATGTATGAATATGTGTGTATATATGTACCTAATGCAGCTTGCAATGTGAGACAGCTGAATATAGGAAGGATGCAGAGTCGTGTATATTTTCATCCAAATTTCATCTGATGAAATTTGCTGTTTCTTTTTCCATTGCACAGGGTTTTGCACATCAGGTAAAATTTCAGAAGAAATTAATGGAAGAGCTTCTAGTGACTAAAATCGAATCAGTATTTCACCTACACATGACATGGTTTGCTTCCTTCCAGCTAGCATTAAATAGCAAGCAACAAATAAAGACACATTGCAGTGGAACCAAAAACAATTGTTTCTTCAGTCTATGCACTTGACAAATACCCCAAAAGAAGATGTATAAGGATTCTCTTATACTAAATTTAGTATAGGAAATCTTTAATAACTGGAACTGACTATAATTTCCTCCTTTAGACTGCTCTGTTTCAATGTTTCATAAATCCTTGTATTGATTAACTTTGCATGGAATGTTGTACAGCCCTAAACACAAGAAATTAAACTGAGTGGCAGGTGAATTTTAGCAGAGTCCTTCCAGCCAACACAGCAAAACAACAAAGCAAAAATGAAACACACAAAGTATAAATCCAAATATATACAAAGGAATATTAATGCCAGTAAATGAGTCAGTTGTTAAAGTTCTGAATTTTTTCTTGCTGAGTTTCTAGAACCAAAAACCTAATGGAGGAAAAAAAGACTTTATACATATTTATGGCACATTTTAACACTTGATTATAAGAATTTAATGCATATAAGATGTACAAATAAAATTCAATAGTAGAGATCATGAGACAAGGAAAAGTAAACTAGGAAAGCTACTTAACTGACATCTGAGATAGATAATTGCTCTGTGAATCTTCTCCATGAAGATTTTTCTGATAGGAAGACAAAAGGGAGTAGAATGGAATGGAATAGAGTAGAATACAGAATAGAATAGAATAGAATAGAATAGAATAGAATAGAATAGAATAGAATAGAAATTTCAGTTGGAAAGGACTTACGATGATGACCTAGTCCTGCTGTAAGATTCTGTATGCTCATTTCATGGGACTTCCTTCACTTCAGGCCCTGAACTTTATTACTTGCATGGAGCATATTAAGCCTTGAAATTTCACTGTTACAGCCCCATTTCACAAATTTTGGTCAGAGTTTCACAAAATCTGTATTTTATAGACTCTAAAAACATTTGTGCTTGATTTTGGGTGTATGAGCAATGTGAAATTGATAAATTCCTCCACTGGGATACTATTTTAGCTGAAAATGTATGAAAATATTTTGCAAGAAACTAATTTATTTGAGAGAATAGTCCTGTATCCTGAAGAGGAATGATGCTAGCATGTTGTGAGAGGATCTTTAACAGTGCAACCATCAAGTGCTTTAAAATGCTTTTCAGCTAAATAAAGATTTAAACTGAAAACATCAACAGCATGAAAACAAACTGCTATACAGATCACTACTTACAAAGACATTTCTCATGTTTGTGTGGTGGTCTTTGGCTCAACATGCCCAGAAGGAGAAAGGAAAGGGATTTTTGGGAGCATGGATGGATGTGCTCTAGCCCTTTAGAGACCAGCTTGTTTTTCCTGCCCACTGAGCACTGCCTTTGTCCTTCTGCTCTGCTTTCCTGGAGCCATTGGCAGCCTTCTAGCTGTTGCTTGGGCTTCGTGGCTTGTTGACTGGGGGGTGCCACTGCTTGTGTTGTTTAGGAAGAACAGTAAAAGCATTATAAGTTTATGCCTCTGGAAGTTACTGAAGAAAATGCTCTGGGCCTGGGTCTCCTCGGTATGAAAGCTTCTGCTGCCTGCTTGGCAGTGGAAATGTCTGTAGAGTAGGTACAGATTAAAGCTGCATCCCATTTGAAGAGCACTATAGTGTTACAGCAAGATCAAATGGCCACCTTGTTTCTTGTGATACACCCTCCTGGGAGCTCAGTGTCCTGCTCAAAATTAGTGCTACTTTAGAGGGGAAAAAGATAAAGTTTAGCTAATTATGTTTAAGTTTGTACTGGTTCACAGGCACAAGGGAAGCAACGGAAGCAACAAGAGAAGTTAGAGAAGCCTCCATCCCTCTTGCACTGTCTAATCCAGCAATTCATGCAGCCAAGGAACTGAACAGATTTTGCCTCAGTTTGATATTATATTATATTTTTTCAACAAACTAGAGTGTGCCACAACGTCCTGATGGTAACTGCCTACTGAAATGCTGTTCTGTTTCTGTCTTTGCTGTTTCAGGGATTGAATGTGCAATGTGGTTAAAAACTGACTCGAAGTTTTGGCTTTGGGGAGATTTAATTCATCTTTGGCACAGAGCACTTCTCTACTGAGTGAGGAAAGAAATGACAAAAAAGTATTTCAGGCTTTAAAACGAATTTTTGTTGTTGAAAATTTTGAACTTGGCAAAAAGAGAAACCTGAAGATTTTGAGCAAGAATAACAATGAATGTTGTTTTGAGAATTTTTCTGCTCTAAGTCTGGCTATCTGCAAAAGAAAAGTGTTTTCTGAAAAATCCCTCACACTCAAGTTTTCTTCTGATCCAAAGGATTATTCAGAATAATGGACGTGTTGAGAAGGAACAAAAAAACCCCATTTCTCCAAAGAACCATCAGCAAAAAAAAAAAAACAAACAAAAACTGTATCTTTCAAGTTTTTCAAAATTTCTTATACTAGGGAATAGCAATAATTTAACTAAAGTTATAGCACAATGAAGTTATTTTGGCATATTGTATCCTATTTTTCAGTATACAAATATTTCAAAGGTGGGGTAAAAATGGATTTGAAGCTATCTGCTGAATACAGTGATGCAAGTAGGTAAATTTGGCTGTTTCTGTGTTGGAGACTGTTTCAAGCAACCCTACCCAGCATCCATATAACACAGAGAAGAGTGGAGGAAAGGTCTGTTAAGTTTGTTAAGCTTTCAAAATCAAGTAGACAAAGACAAGCTAATGTTTAGAATCTGTGTTGGGTTTTCCCTTCAGAAGCATTAGCATTGCAATGTATGCACACCAAGCACTTCAATCTCCAAATCAAGTACTGTTAATGTTAAACTAGGTGGAACATTCAGTGCCAAGCCTGCATCGGTCCTATCTTTCCACCTAGTCTTCTGTAAAAGTATAATACTTAAAGAAACCGAAAGCCTGTCTTTATGAACTTAAAATTTGTGACCATTCTCCAAATTTTGTTAAAATTTTGGTTTTTTGTCAGAAAAAAATTCAAACTGAGCAACTATTTTGATTGTGGTGCTGTGCCTATTTCCCAGTTCTGGGAAGCCTTAAACTGGATTTACTGTGTCATCAAACACTGGCCATCACCTCTCTCTATCCATGTATTCTGATGCAATCTTCATTTAGATGAAAATATACTGTTATTTTTCCCTGGGATTCCTTTCTCCTTCAGGGCACAGTGCGCATCAGTGCTGTGTAATGAGCTTTTTAGCTATCTGGCACCTCTTCATTGCTTTTCTTGGCTTTGTGCCTTAGTTACCACTTGCCTCTTCTGCTCTGAAGACAAAGCTATTAATTTGCTTGTGGCTTTTTTATTTTACAGCCTGAATGCTTCTCAGATATACATTATATTCATTTTCTTTATGTCCTTGGTGTGTGAGGGATATGATCCTTATTCAAACTGGGTGGAGAATCAGGGTACAGGGACATGAAGGTCCAGGTTTTCCATTAGCTCTGTGCTCCCAGCTAGC
This sequence comes from Motacilla alba alba, assembly GCF_015832195.1. NCBI lineage: Eukaryota > Metazoa > Chordata > Aves > Passeriformes > Motacillidae > Motacilla > Motacilla alba. The sequence goes on along the minus strand of NC_052018.1, from coordinate 40,446,978 downwards.
AGTGTTTAGGACCTGTGTTTGGATGTTTTTCCCCCAGAGATGTTAGCATTGCACCGTACAATGCTTTATGCCGTCCAAGTACAGCTCCTGTTATTGATTTTGGTTGCAGGTGTGACTGCTCCAAAGCTCTGTAAATCAAAACCCAAGGTCTAAACTGAGGTACACAGAAATCAGAAAATAAAGGTGGTATTCCTCGGCTTCATAAATCTCTTTCATCTCCTTCTGAGGCGTTGCTTTTCAGAGCAGTTTGAGTCTCCTCTGAAGAATCACCTGTCCAATATTTAGCTTAAGTGATTTGACCAGAACCTTGGAGGAATCCCGTGGTGGAGGTTTGGCTAGAGTTAGGTCTTCTGATCAGCATTTTTTGCCGCAACTCGTGCCTTAAACTTTCTTTCCCCACTGTCTTTAGCCTACATGTCTTTACACCAACCAAAACAGGATGTCTAAGGAGAGCAACCACCTTCACTACTTAACTCTGATTCATCCCTGCTGCAGGTGCATCCCATGCCTCCAATGATACAGGGGCAAAAATAACAAGCAATCAGATAATTATAGACTATATCATAAGGCATGTGCAAGGGGTGTGTGTGTGAGCAGCAAGGTTACCCAGGCAGCACAGATTCTGGCATTTCTTACCTTTTGAGTGATTCAGTTTGTAACCTTGATAATTAGAGCTGATCAGCACATTTTTGGAAAATGCTGTTCTGCTGAAAGTGAAAACAGTCTGCATCGACGTGAGAATTTTAACCAAGAGACTGTTGCTGAACAGGCTGCCTGGCCCCTGCTGATTCATTCACCTCATTACAAGGTAGGCTTGGGTCTCATACACAGTCTCAGGGGTCCAGGCTCCAAGACTGGCTCCTCAGGCATGTTAACAGCTGCACCAAAGTTACAAGAAATACCTAGGAAGTAGAGTTAATTACAGTTTTACCTGGTTCTGGAAAGCTTGTATTTACTTGCATAAATTTCTCCTGTTTTGTTGCTTAGACACAAACTGAATCCTGCTCCCCTTTCACTGTACATCAAAAGGTCTCATTGCTTGGTACTGTGCTGATGTCTAGAAGGCTGTAAAGTGACCCTTTGCTCAGTCCTTGACTTTGTGAGCTGAAGGATTGCCCCTGACCATGGTCTGGGTCAGCAGAGCATCGATCCTACAAGGGAACCGGTCCCACTGGCAGCAAGTTTCACAGCTACATACTCACCAAGACTAGAGGAGCAGGGACACCCAGAAAACCTCATTTGCATTTCCACCTCAGAAAAAGGCTTTTGCCACTCTCTAAGTGTCTTATTCCTGTCCTAATCTCCTGCCCTCACAAGTCCCACCTCATTCCTCCCGGCTTTTCTTAATCTCCTCTCTTTTTTTCTTCATGAACTTTTATACAGTGGGAAAATACCTCTTCCTCATCCAATTGTCATTCCAGCACCAGTTTATCTCTCTCATTGCTGTTCCCATATTCTGCCATCAATTAAATGGTTTGAAATCTCCTATGTGGTCTGCACTCTAACTAAAAAGAAATCTTGGGAAAGAAGCTCCTAACCCAGTTCCTGTTCCCTCTGCAGAAATCCATGTGAGGGAGTAACGAGCAACCTACATCTCAAATGCAATAGTATTGGTGGGAGAGTTAGAAACCCTGTGTTGTCCTTCCAGTACCTACAAGAAAGAGGGAGAGAGACTATTTATAGGGGCATATAGTGACAGGACCTTCAAATTTAAAGAGAGTAGGTATTAGGAAAAATATCTTTCTATGGGGTGGTGAGGCACTGGAACAGGTTGCGGAGAGAAGTTGTGGATGCCTCATCCCTGGAAATATTTAAGGTCAGGTTGGATAGAGATCTAAGAAACCTGCTCTACTGAAAGTCCCTGTCCACAGCAGGGGCATTGGGATAGAGGATCTTTGAGGTTCTTTCCAAACCAGAACATTCTGTGATTTTATGACTACAAGTAGGAAGCAGCTATTATCTGTGGCAGTCAGTTATTCCAAACAAAAACTGAGAAAACTTAGCCCTGACTGGTTTCTAGCATGACCACACATATATCCTGACACCTTCTTTTTCTCAGGAGCTTTAAAAAATATTTTCAGCCAAAATTCCCATAGCAGTAGAGCTATTACCTGTGCCAGGCTACTTATAGCTTTAAAAGATTCATGAGGGATTTTTTTACAGCAGGCCTTGTGACTCTGAAAAGTCTGTCCAACTCTTCTGTACTTCATTATTGAGGGATATGCATTCACTTCACACCAGCCCAAGCAGTAATCATAAATAAAGTGAAACAAGAACTGGGAGGAAGTACACAAAGTTACATTTCAAAATGTTATGCATTAATAATAACAATAATAATGTTATGCAATAATATCAAAGATATGATAAAACGAGACAATGTGTGTCCAGCTCTAATAAAGTTATGAGCCACCTAATTTATAATCACTGATTTACATTCAAAGGTTTTTTGATATTGCATATTAATTTACTCTGTTACTCTCATTTTACTTTTCAAGGTTTCAGAGTCATCCCACTTTTTCACATCTGCTGTAAAGTTCATCTCTACTGCTAATAAAATGACTAATTTTTTTTGATTTATTGTTTTAAATAGTTTTCTGTCATGGATGTCTTCTTGATGAAATGCTTTTATAATGTCTTTTCTGCCTTAGTACTTCTGCTGTAAATTACAAGCCATACAGTTTCTTCATGTCTCTCCCTAATGCTTTGATATAACTGGGTTTAGTGTAAAGCTTTTCCTTCTGGATCTGTGTGTTTCCTCCATCTCACACTTTGCTTTCCCATCTTCCTAGCTGCCAGTGTTTCTAAGCTTCTATATACGTGATAGTTTTATACAACTAAGCTAAACAACATCGGTGGCCTTCTACCTTCTTATGTTCATCCCTGTCATCGTGTACACCATTCACAGCTTCAAAGGTTTCCCCAGGGGTCCTAGCACAGTAGAAAATCCTGATTATAAGTGACATTTGAGTGGATTTTTAGAATTAGTGTATTAACAATTATACCCAACCTTAGGCTCTTTATTAACAGTATCAAGGCTGGGGTCTAGTACAGAATTCAATGCAGCTGTGTCATCTTTTTGTGAAAGCAATTTCCAGTGTATGCATTGATCTTAGCAGTGATCTAAGGCTGGGCAAAGAGGTTGGTACGACACTTTTTCTAAATAGAATGAGGATCTTTGGCTTTTTCTGAAGGATGAAACATGGTTAGAGTCACTGAGGCTCGCATCGTTTGAGGTATACAACTTATTTGCCCTACACATTTCCATTTGCAGTATTGAGGGCATCCTGGGAAATATATAGATTTTATCTATAAGGGGTCCTCCAAAATAAATCTTTGAAAATCACCTAGAAATTGACTTGCACGCCCTAAAACAAAATAATCTCTCTATATGCACATGAGACATGTCCCAATAGAATATAATGGTTATAAGAGAGACAGTGGTTGTAAATTCTTATGGCTTCATCAGTATAGATGTAATTCCATGGAAAATATCATTAGTAGGGTTTTAGCTGTGTGTTACACTTTCATCTGCTGAGGCATTTCAGCAATTTCCCTTACCTTTCTAACCAAGGTTAAGACTAAAATCTACCAGCCAATGTTTCTGAAAATTAATATTTTGGTGTCATAAGATTCTGGTTTGCTTGTCTGTGTGCCTGGATGCCAATTAGTCACAATCAAGTGAGACTTTTCATACACTTGGATTAGAAGCTCTAGCTGTGGTCTAAAAATAAGATGGACTCTTCTACCTGCTGCTGTCAGGGTTTTATTAGTACTCCTGCTGTCACGCATTACAGAGAACAGATTTAAGAGCAATGTGCTTATTGAAAACACCTATGACTACAAATGACAATTGGAGTGATTTCAGATATTGATTGACCTCTAAAAAAATTAATAACTAGTTTAACATTTTCTTTCTATATAAGAAGCACATTTGTTTTTAAGGGCCTGAGGAAGAAAAAATTAGGTAAGTCAAGTATCAGGACAAGGTGATTACTTAACATCTGTGACCAAGGAAAAGGCTCAAGGAGAAAAATCATCCAACATCTGCACTGTCGGTAAAATACTTGTAAAAAACACAAGTGAAGTGTGATTAATCACCATGGATGTATGATTGAGTCAATTGACTGTTACTTTTTCATGATGATTAATCAGCTACAAAAATTATAATTGTCCCACTTGTAGTGGCTGCATGCTGTGCCTGATGACATCATTTGGGCTACAGATACTCAATGAGTGGTTTTCAAAAGAATATGCAGATGAACCAGGAAGGGTGGGTGAGGTTAAAACTACATTTTGAAGACCATCTCTATCTTTGGCAACTCAGACTTGAGACTATTTTATCAGGTCACTGAATGGACAATTGCTCTGCTATCTGATGAATATTGTCATCAGATTAAGCTAAAATCAGAGGCATGAGTTTTGTCATTTAACATTATTAAATAATATTTACATTAGGGATACATTTGGAGGCAGAGAACAGAACTAAAATTATTTTCATGACATTAGATAAATGAATGTAACACTCAGCACACTGTGTAGTGCATCTCAGAAAATAAAAAGCTTCAAAAATGACAATGAAATGCTTAGACGGATAAAGGTAAGTTAAGAAAAGAAAAAAGAAAAGAGGAGGGAAATGTCTTGCTTTAGACTGTGGGTGAGAAACAGAAAATGGTAAGAGCAATAAAGATAAAAAATATTTAGTGGGAAAAAAAAGGAAGCTGGCTGCCTATTGTTTCTATGAATTCTAAGCATGGGGTCAAGGAAAAAGAAAGAAAATTTAAATGCAACAGAAGAGACTTAAAAAATATCCAAACCAACCCAACTGAATTAATTAATGGTAGCTTGGTTTCTGTGACTATTTTAAACTGTGTGATCTGAGAGCCCATGTCAGGTTGGCAACTAGACATTCTTTATCTCCCCCATCTCTGGGCAGGACTTGGATCCCAGGAGAAAGAAACTTGACCGCATTGCCTAAAAGCAAACTACAGCCTGTCTGGGTCAGCCCTCAACCTGGATAATGATCAGGCAAGTGGGACTGTGCTGTGGAATCTAGACACAGCCTTGCGATCAAGAATATAATACAAATATTATAAGGATAGTGACAGCTCCTGTAATTATAACAAAAACCCTGTAATTTTGAAAGCATATATGCAGCCATGCTTTAGGGCATAAACCAGTCACTTACTTAAGAAGCAACTCCCTTAACAGGCAGGTGCTTCCAGAGATTTTTTCTGATGAGGTTTCTCACACCTTCCTCTAAAGCAGCTGGGATTTGGCATCTGTCAGAGACAGGGACCATGCTAGATGGATCACTGATCTAATCCAGTGTGGCAGCTCCTATGTTCCTACGAAGAATGTGCAAGCTTCATAGCAGATATTGGTTTTGCATGTAAGGCTGAAAATGTCATCAGACTGTTGAGTGGGTAAAGTGCAGCATTTTATAAACATACAACCCTCAAGGCTCCTAGGGAAAGATTGCTATGTTGGGATCTTGGATAATCTGAAAGAGATGATGTACTAAGATCTGACACAATAACCCAAATGATGAATTATTCTGGGCAATTTTGCCCATCAAGCTAGATTCATATGTACTAATGGACTGTGCAAAGGACTGTGCACTGTAAAAACCTCAACCCCTGTACACTCACTGTGATTTTAAATATCTTTGTGCCTACATAGAAATAGTTTCTTGCAGAGTACAAGATCCTGCTTTAAACTTAAAGTTCAAAGTCTTATTTAAGGAGAGAGATTTTTTAATGGAAAATTTCTTTAAAATCCTCAGAGATAACATCCTTGGAGGAATACCATCTTTTACACTCACTTAAAATAGACTTCTTTCCAGTCTGTTCTGAGCAGGCAATACCTTTCTGAGCTGTACATAAAACTTCACTAATGATCTGTAATGAAGTGCTCCTTTCTGCACATCCAGCATTTTTTGCTCTAAAATTCAAGGAAATAGCACAATTTTGCCAGCACTATTCCCCTTTTAGCACACTGGCTTTGCTTTTGAACTATAGCACTAACAGCAAAACCTCAAAGTATTATCCTGTATCTCCTCCTTAGGTTGTCACTGTGTCTTACAACCATGGATCATAAAGTTCACTTCTGCGTTATTCCTCAACCCTTCACCTTTATTAAAGCACATTTTTTATCAGCCACAGAAGGAGAATTTATTTAAAGGTTTATGTTTACAGGAGATGGTCTGGGTAACTTCTGGTATTTAGATAAGAAAGGGAAACATGGGAGCTCTAGTCTCTTGAGCTTTTCCTAGGTACCTACTAATTGTTAATTATTAGAGACTAACTAAGTCACTGAAGTGAGTCGTTTGGCTGGTGTCTCAAATGCTGTCATTTACTACTACACAAATCAGCCTAGTGATAGAGTGTCTTTAAATTAGGTTACAACCATGCAGTTATTGGACAGGGAGTAATTGATAAAACCATTAGTAACACTTGTAGAGATAACAGCTAGCAAAATCATGCAACCATAATTATTCCTAATGGATACATGCTATAAATTGTGTCAAGAAAAAAAATCTTGCATTATCTTTCAATCAAATTTGACAGTCCTGGTAGATTACTGTAGACTAAATGCTCATGTATTGAAAAAAATGACCTATCAGAATATTTTTGCTTTTTCCCCCTTCTCCTTTCCCATCAATTTATGTGGGGCTTTTTCTCTTTTTTATTTATTTTTTTTTTTTTTTCTGGTAATGTCTTTCTGAATTGGTGTTAAGGCTAAAGAAAATATAGTCCTTCTTATTAGTTGCCTTTACCACAGTGTTTTATATTTTCAGTCAGACACAAGACACATCAAGACGTTTTTGTAATGTGACAACATGAAAAGAATTACCAGTTTGAATAAATGATTCCAGGTTGTATTACATTTTTCCAACAGCAAAATGTATTCTTTAATAATACATAAAGTTTTATCTGTATTCTGGTGTTAACATTTGTTTCACTGAACAAAGGCTCCTACTCTCAGTGTCCTACCCCACCCCCTTCTGACTTTTCTCTCATCAAAAAAAAAATCACTGGTTGTTTCGGTGAGTTTTCCCTCTCCCTCTGCAAGTGACAAAGATCAGAAACTGCCTCTATTGACTAGAAGATCAGACTTATAGATCAGATATATAGTTTGATTATATCTTTTCTTCCTCCCTATGTGCAAGGTGATGCTTCTCAATCATAGGCATGAAGGGTTTAAGAGGTGAATCAGCGAAAAGGAAAAAGGTAATTACATATGAAAATGATCATATAGTAATAACTTCTCAGAAGAGAGCGGCATAAATTACTGGAGCTCTGTTGACCTTTAGAAGTACTTTGATCCTGTGGCTATCATTGTGAACTTCCAAAGTCTCAAACAGTAATTCCTTTGTCCCAGGGTACTCCACATATGTTAAGTTGCACATTTGTGCATAAACTATTATTCCAGTAAGAGGGAAACAGCTCAGGAGGATAGCTCAGTTAGAGGGTATTCAGAAACTTCAGCTCTTAGGTCCTTGGTTCAATATTACCCATCTGATGCTTTATCTTTGAGTCTGTTGGAAAATCCACATAAGAAAGTCACTACTGCAATTAGCATGCACAGATGGTCTTGAACATCCAAGGGAGAGGGGCTGCCAATGCTGAACTCCTTCCATGCTCAGGAGAGGCAATAATGTGAGAAGAAGGTTTGAATTATGATGTTAGGAAGAAATTTGTCACTGAAAGGGTGGCGATGCAATGGAACATTTTGCCCAGAGATGCTGTGGACTCCCTATGCCTGGGAGGGGATTCAAGGCCAGATTGGGTAGGGCTTTGAGCACCCTGGCCTGCTGGAAGGAGTGCCTGCCCATGGCAGGGGGTTTGAACTGGAGAGTATTTAAAGTCCTTTCTATCCTAAACCATTTTATGTGTCTATGGATTATGGAGCTGATGAGCTATGGCCACTGATGCTGGTGAAAATAATGTTTTTCTGCAGATTAGCAGAGAAATCCATAATCTGCCTTGCTTTATGCCCAAAGGAAAAAAAAAGAGAATGTGCCTGACAAAATGCTGCTAGGAAGCATTTTTCCAGGCTGGCCGTACCTTATCCCAGCCTGTTAAACTATGTCCTGTGCATCCTGCACTGAACACATCCACTTCCATCTTGTTCTACCTCCTCATTCCTTGTGGGTAGCTTCTCTCCTTGTCATATTCCTACAGTCCAGGGCACAAAAATGCAGCACTCACAGAGCATCACACATTACAAATGGTACATCTTCTACTTTGGCGAATTGGAGGAACTTCTGGGGTTAAACTTCCACATTCCTTTCTGTGAGAAAAATACACTGGTCCATTTTTCCCTCTAGAAAAGCACAGGCATAAAATGCAGTTAAGCCTAAAGGTCCGTGTCTTACTGCAATTCAAGGAATTGTAAGCACAGGGAGATTTTTACTTTCCTTCTCTTTTACTCTGACACATGGTTGCAGTATACCTACAATTTCTGCATTCGCCAGACGTAGATAGCCTTAGTGATATTTCCTGGCAACTCCTGAATTCACACTAAAATGAGTCATCAACATGTTAACAGCATGCCAAAATGATTCCGATACTTCTGCAAACAAGCCCCCCAACTTCTTATTGATTTGCTGCATGCAGATTTAATGAAGATAAGTCAGCATTTACTCAGCAGTGATAGAGAGCAGGAGAAAAACATTTGTCCATGGTAGAAATCTCAGGATTTGCCTCTCTTAGTGGGAGCAGGGCGAGTACACTTTCCCAGTCCTGAGAGAGGATTTAGCACCCTGTTGCAGGTAGGACAAGAGCAAGTGTCCTAGCTTTGCTTTCCACTGTGAGGGCTGCTCTGCTGCACTGAGGTGGTGACATGCTGTAGTCTTGCAAAAACCTATTGTGCCCAACTCCCTGACGTGACAATCTAAATGGATTAGTTTTATGACTGAAGCAAGGACAACTCCTTATGTATTATATGCATCAAATTTCAAGCAGGTAAATGCCATCCTCATCTTCAATAACCACATCCACTTGATTTTTCTTTCTGAATGATTTGTTGAATGTGCATACAGACCCATACATAAAATTCTGCTTATTACAATACAAAATTGGAATCCAGGCTAGACTTATGTGCATTTTTATGATACCACCCCAAACTATAAAAAATCCATTCAGAAATCAGGTTAAACATACAAAAATGTTTCAGTAAAAATCACAACTGAGCTTTTAATACTGCTTTTAATGGATTGTTAAATGCTTATGAACCAGCTTTGAGTATAACAAATTAGCTCTGTGAAAATTAGTTCAGGTGAAACCCTTTGATTTTCTCATTGTCCTCTAAATTAAAAATTAACCATTCCAGAACGTGCACTATACCAGAGCTGTACAAGCTTTTAATATATCCAGTCTTATACAAACCTCATACTTCCCTTGAGAAAGTTGAGTTTCTAAAGATTTAATTCAAGTTCCAAGGTCAAACTGAATAGATCTGAATTTCTCCTTAAAATGGGAGTTTCATTCCGATGAGGACTCGACTTCAATTTACTGCTTCTTCCTAAGTTGTGACAATATGGCACATAACATCACATGCAGACAGCAAATCAAATGCAGTGACAGCACAATTCCAAAAAAGGTGCCCAAGAGCACACTGCGAAGGCTAGTTGTGAGATGGGATCCCCTTTTTTTAAAAAGAGTTTTAAAAGATACTTCCAAATCACACGTTTGCAACTTTTAAACAAATCCAGTACATTTGCTGTGTCTTGCAGAGTGTCACAGGAGAAACACAAAACAAAATATCTCATCTGTTTTGTAGGCAGAAGAACTATAAGACAACATTTTCCTTTCTGAACATTTTATCCCTTTTTCAAATTCACTCTCATGTATATCTGTCTGCCTCCATATTTAGTTCAAATGATGAGGAAATAACCACGTGTTTTAGGGACAGATTCTGCCCTCCATTCCATCTGTTTTACTGAGCAATTTGAGGCTGAGAAACAGAGTCTTTTGCTTTTACATAGAGAATTTGTGGTGATGGAACTTTGTGGCTGTCTCTGCTTTGCCTCCAGCAGCTTATGGAGGAAGCAGGATGTTGTGAAAGGGAGGCTACCAGACTCAGTTACCAACTGACTCAAGTCAGCCAGGGACTGATATTCAGGGCTCCTCTAAGCTGGAGTGTGGGTTGGATGTTCACCATGGGTGAGTGAAGGTCCCTGAGACCTTTTGCTCCAGCTCAGACTCTGTTTTACCCATGTCATGACTGCATCTAAGGATGTAGGCGCATATGTACCTACCTTGCACAGTGCAGCATTCTGTGATGGGTCTCATGCTAGGTCTCAGCAAGCTGGTATGTCTGTGAGACACAGCAAAACTTTGCAAAGAAACCTTCTGAGCTCCAGGAAACAGTCAAAGCCATTATTCAGGCATTCCATCTGCACTAATGAGCTCTGTGTCTCAGCTGATGGGGCTGTTGTGCTGCCAGGGCTGTGTGCTTAGGGACGTGGTTTAGGTGGTAGACTTGGCTGTGCTGAGTTAATGGTTAGATTTGATGACCTTAAGAGTCTTTTCCAACGTAGATGATTCCATGATTCAGACCTGACTGAATGGCAAATGCCAGAGGGTTGTGATCAGTGGCACAAACTGGAGTACTGTCACTAGTGGTGATGCCCAGAGCTCAATAGTGGGGCCAGTATTTAACTTGTTCATCAGTGACTTGGATGAGAAGGATAGATGCCTCCTCAGTGAGTTCAATGATGACACAAAGCTGGGAGGAGTGGCCAATACCCAAGGGTACTATGCAGCCCTCAAGCCCTCAGCAGGCTTGAGAGATGGATAGAGAAAAACTGTCTGAAATTCAAGAAATTCAAGAGAAAAGGAACAGTCCTGCTCTTGGGGAGGAATAACTCTATGCACCACTACAGACTGGAGGCCAGCCTGCTGGAAAGCAGCTCAGTGGAGAAGGACCTGGAGGTCCTGGTGGACAACAAGCTGTCCATGAGCCAGCAGTACATCCTTGTGGCCAATAAGGCCAGGCCCAGAGAGTGGTGGTGAATGATGCTGCATCCAGCTGGTGGCCAGTCACCAGTGGTGTCCCTCAGGGGTCTGTACTTAGACCAGTTCTATTCAATATTTTTATAGATGACATGGATGAGGGCATCGAGTCCTTCATTAGTAAATTTGCAGATGACACTAAGCTGGGAGCTTGTGTTGATCTATTGGAAGGAAGGAGGGCTCTGCAGAGAGACTTAGATCGGTTGGATAGATGGGCAGAGTCCAACAGCATGAAGTTTAATAAGTCTAAGTGCCGAGTTCTACATTTTGGCCACAAAAATCCCCTACAACGTAACAAACTGGGGACAGTGTGGCTGGACAGTGTTCAGGCAGAAAGGGACCTGGGGGTGCTGGTTGACAGCTGGTTGAATATGAGCCAGCAATGTGCCCTGGTGGCCAGGAAGGCAAATGGCATCCTGGCCTGCATTAGGAATTGTGTGGCCAGCAGGAGCAGGGAGGTCATTCTTCCCCTGTACTCGGCGCTGGTGAGACTGAATCTTGAGTACTGTGTCCAGTTCTGGGCCCCTCAGTTTAGGAAGGACGTTGAGATGCTTGAGCGTGTCCAGAGGAGGGCAAGAAGGCTGGTGAGGGGCTTGGAACACAAACCCTATGAGGAACATTTGAAGGAGCTGGGGTTGTTTAGCCTGGAGAAGAGGAGGCTTAGAGGTGACCTTATTGCTCTCTGCAACTTCCTGAAGGGACGTTGTAGACAGGTGGGGGTCCGTCTCTTCCACTGGGCAGCAAGTGACAGAACACAAGGACACAGTCTCAAGCTATGTCAGGGAAGGTACAGATTGGATATTAGGAAAAAATTTTCACTGAAAGAATAATAAAATACTGGAATTGTCTTCCCAGAGAGGTGGTAGAATCACCATCTCTGGATGTGTTTAAAAAAAGACCGGACATGGCACTTGGTGCTATAGTCTAGTTGAGGTGTTAGGGCATAGGTTGGACTTGATGATCTTAGAGGTCTCTTCCAACCTCATTATTCTGTGATTCTGTGATTCTGTGAAGGCTTATGGTGTCCTAAGGTGCTTTAGGAAGAACATTGCCAGAAGGTCAAGGAGGTGATTCTACCCCTCCACGCAGCCCTAGTGAGGCTGCATCTGCAATGTTATTTCCAGTTCTGAGCTCCTCAGGACAAGAGAGACATAGAGATACTGCAGAGTCCAGTGTAGGGCAACAAAGGTGAATCAGGGACTGGAGCATCTCCCTTGCAAGGAATATCAGCTGATGTAGTTGCCAAGCCACTCTCCATGATACTTGAAAAGTCATGTCAGACAAGTGAAGTCCCATATGACTGGAGCAGGGGAAACATTGTAATCCTCTTTAAAAAGGGTGACTCTGGGAGCTGCTGTCCTGTCAGCCTCTCTTCTTTGCCTGGGAAGATGATGGAACAGATCGTCCTAGAAGCCAAGGCACATGGAGAACAGGAAAGTGATTTGAGACAGTCAGCATGGCTTCATGAAGGGCAAATCCTGCCTTACCAACCCAGTGGTCTTCCATGATGGAGTAACTGCATAAATTGAGAAAGGAATGGTTGCAGATGTGATTTATCTGGACTTCTGTAAAGCCTCTGACTTGGTCCTCAACAACATCCTGCTGTCTAAAGTGGAAAGAGATGGATGTATGAGTAAAGTGTTGGATAAGAAAGTGGTTGGATGGTCACATTCAGAGGGCAGTAGTCAATGACTCAGAGTCCCAGTGGGCATCAGTGACGAGTAATATCCCTCCAGGGTCCATTTTGGAACCAGTGTTATTAGATATCTTCATGGATGACAGACATGAAGGGATTGAGTGCAACCTCACGGACTTGGTGGTGGCACCAAGCTGAGTGGTGTGGTTGACACAGCTGATGAGGAGTGGCCCCATGGGAATGTAATGAAGTTTAATGTGACCAAATGTAATGTACTGCACCTGGGTAGGGCAAGTGCTGGTATCAACACAGGGAGGGGCATGAACAGAAGGTAGAAGCATGTGAGGGATATGTTGGTAGTTGCAGCACACCAAAGAAAGGAGTCTGCACTTGAGTTACCTTCTATTTGACACTTTCTCCATAGATGAGTTGTTGTCCTCAGACTACCTCCATGATCTTTCTGAATTTTTCTACATTATGGAAATTAGGCAGTCCTCTGCTGGTTAGATACTGAACTGGAAGTAGCTCTCTGTAATAAGACCTGTAATTTATTACAGTACTTTTACAAATTACGTTCTGCATAAACTATTTGTTATAAAATCTGAAAATGTGCCTGCAGTGGTATTTTACTGGGGGACTTGTATCTGGTTTGGAAATAGCATAGAAAGAATTTGGAGGTGTGTAACTGTGAGTTTAAGAACCACTAATTAGAAATTGCTAGGTTTCTATAAGAACACAGCACATTAAGAAAGGCTATTCCAAATATAGAGAATAAATAGTAATGAATAACATTAAAGTTAAATTCTAAATTTTTTTCTCCATCCACTAAATGCATATTTACATGATTATAAGAACTAATGTTAAAAAAAAATAGCTGAGCACTGGTATCATAAATATAAAGCACATTTAAAGGTGAATAGAATATAAGTAATGCAGTTGACTTTGACAAGGCCCTTTTAAAAGTGATTCCAAAGACACGCCACCTAGGACGGTCAGCCAGGGCAGCAGAATAGAAATCTTTAAGAAAGTTAGAGACAACACTCAATGTTACCTTTGATGTGTATTATAGATATGATATTTCTGTTCTCGAAAAGGTGGCAAGGTTGAAGGCATAAGTTCTAAGGACAAGCTGAACATCTAAATCTATGAAGTCTAGAAAGAAAAATCACTTAATAGGTGATTTAATTGAAGTATTTAAAATTTTAAATGGAATAGATAATGTCAACATGAGCTCCTATTTTCAGTCCAGCACAAGAAGCTAGGACAGGAGGAACATAAATGGAAATTAAAGGAGAACAAATTCAGAACAGATATAAATACTCATCCATGATGAGAATAATAAACGTGCAAAAAAATTGACATGGCCAGCAAGGATCTGAGGCAAAAATATTGGAGTTTTTCTGATGGGATGTGCAGTGTCTGTTCTTCAGTCAAGTAGTAGAGGCATGTGCTGGTGAATAAAATCACTCTGCTCATCTTTCCATGTCATTAAAATAAAATACAACTTAAAAATAGTTTTCGAGTTCACAAGCCTTCGTTGCTCTTATTTACATCAAAATAATTTTTAGGGGTGAGAATTATGAGGTTGCAAGCTTGCTGAAAGCTAAAAGCAAACTTCATGCAGAGAATGGCATGGAAGACATTCTTTTTAATTCAGTTTTTTAAATTCTATCTTGAATCTTTGTTATGCTTTTCCCAGAAAGCACTTTGGAACCAAACCAAGCAAAATTATATGTAGATCTATACGGTAAGTAGCATGTGATTCTTTAGGACAGATATTTTTTATTCTCTTGAGTGATCATAAAAGTGAATGCATTTCATACAGTGCAAATTTTTTAAGAGGAGATACTAAAGACTTCTCTGATAAGACAAGTAAAGATTTCAAGGGAATGTTGTGTATGTGTATATTCAATGCTGGAAAAAAGTCTCAAGGAAGCCGTTAATAGTCTTAATCAGAATGAAATATGTCCAATCACATGGCAATACATGTCATAGTAAACAAGCAAACTGTGCATGAGACTTGCCATAAGAGTCTATTTGACAGTATAAAATGTGTGGTGAAAAATTCTATGTGTTACTGTTAATCCAAAAGATTGTCAGCAAACAAGGAAAGATTTTTACAACCATGCTATTAAAATGTTAGCAAGAGTCTAGGATTTTCACTGAGGTGAGCATTGAACAACAGAAGAGTGATAAGCTATGACTTAGACATAGAGGGGTCAATTGGAGAAAACAGCTCTTCAGAGTGCAAACAAGATAAATATAAGCAGTTGGACTAAGACCAGTGCATAGACAGACTAAATTAGAGGCTATTGCTTGAACTTTTAAAAAGCATGGCCATAAAATGAAAAATCTGCTGTCAGCCCCACACTTAAAAGGAAATCAGAGGTGTCTGAGTAGAAAACATAGAAACTTGAGTAAGGAATCTGAAAAACTGCCCAAACTGATGTAAGTAATTATGAGCTACAGCATTTATTGATAAAGGTGATTTCACTTCTCCCCTCCCCCTGCCCCCAATTATTGTAGTTTAATAAATTTGGTGTGTTTATATCTATGTGAATAATTAATTCTTGGAGTGAATGCTGCCTTCCTTCCTCTACAAAGATGAGGCAAGCAGATTTTCTGGAACCTATACATAAAACTTTGTGGGGGCAGGCAACAAACTCAGTCGCAGCAAAAGCTGAATTGCTGCCATTATAAATATTCTTCTGTCAAAATTCCCAAAGAAATTGCTGTAGTATAACAATTTTGAAGGTGAGACTACTGATCCATCTTTTAGGACAGATGACTTCACAGAACTGCTGTAAAAACCCCTCCAAACCACAGTAACTATCAGGCATTATACATCAAGGGCAGTCATTATTAATTTTAAATTTGTTTAGAAATGGTAATGTACACTTAGGGTATCAAAACAGCCTTAAGTGTGCCTTTTGATAATGTTACACAATAATCAGGAAGTCAAGCTTAATGGAAGCAATTTCATGCTTGCAGTTTCACATTAAAGTGTTTTCTGCATTCCTCTCCGTCCCCCCAACCTGGAAAGTCTTCTCTGCAATGCCACTGCCTGACAGCGTTAAAACTGTTTTATTTGCTTCCCTCATGTATGTATCTCAACAACTCGAGATCAATTCTTTAATCTTGCTTATGCATTTCATAGACTTCTAATATTTACACTGAAAATTGGAATGAGGTAAAATAAAATGTCATCTAACTTGCATGTACACACACGCACACATGCACATGCACACACGCACACACTCCCAACTTCATCTCCCTGTGGCAGCTGGGGATTGTTTCAGACCTGGTTGTCCTAAATCACCAAAGACTTAAGGAAGGAGGTCACTAAAATTTCTGCAAGCAAAACAGTGAAGGTCAAGGCAGTGACCCAGGAACAGGAGGAACCCTTACAATCCCTCCCGTGACGCAGCTGCAGTGGTCCAGCTCATTCCTTCCCACCTCAGAACGCGCTACATCATTTATTTATTTATTTCACAGCCAGTAGTGGATCTGTATCACAATGTAACAGCTCAGAAAGAGTTTAGACAAGACCCGTATTGCTCATAGTAATTAAACAGATTTACTTGTAAATTCTCAATAAATTAATTCAGTACTTAGGGAGTAAGTGCTATAATATTAGGAAAGAGATCATGTGGGTGTTTTTTCCTTTAATTCATAACCATGAGGTTGAAGTAATAGCTGTAAGGGTTTTTTTTTAACTTTAGCTAAGTCAGTAATTCTAGTTCATGCAGGGGGTATTCATTAAAGAGACTGAACTTTGTGTTTGCCCTCCTTCACTAACATTTATATTTTCTTCAAATAACACAAAGCAACTGGTTGATAAGGGAATGTTTCAGTCATTTTCAATTAGTTGTAAAGTATTTTTTTACAGTAGTCTTGTTTCTGGTTAACTGACCAACAGAACAATGATGGCTATTTTATACTGCAGAGACAGTGCTGACAGGGGGTATAATGAGAGAAACTGTCTCAGATTTTCTTATTAACAACTGTAGCCAAAGCCCCTGTCGGCCTCGCTAAATGGGTAATAGCATATTACTCTCTTGGTGGAGGCCTCTAGGAGATTACAGACAAAGTTGGTTAATTAGTGGGATCTGAAGTGTTACTTCAAATGCTGTCCCAGCTCTGCAGTTTTCCTACAGTTTCTAATTATTTGCCTTTGAATAAGAATACAGGACTAGATTTCCCAACCTGATCATTTCATAAAATCTGAATGGATAATCAAGCACTACTTATTTCAATCAAAGTACGGTCAAATTGAACTTAACCACAGATGTATGAATACGGCAGATTTGGTATTGATATTGATTTTCCAGTAAATCATCTTAAGTTCAAATGATCAAAAATCAAGACAGGTCAACATCAAAGAAACACGAATATTGGCATGAAAGCAAGCTCTCTTGATTGGTACAAATTAAAAGATCATTTATTAGTGATTATGCTGTATAATACTGCCAGTGCCAAATGAATGCAATTAAGATGAAATGGGCCCCTGCAGCTACAGGGGTTAATAAAGACTGAATTCCTAATGATTTTTCCATTAATTATGAAGATGTCCACAAAACAGCTTTAACAAAGCTGTGGCCACCTCCGACAAATCTTTGTAATCTGTATAAAATGCCTCCCTTAATTGACATGTTGTTGGGGTAATGTAAAGATTTAATAGCTCCAAAATCATTACTCGCCAAAGAAGGGTACTCTCTGAAGAATGTGAAACTTGGGGTTTGAAGGAAGTGCAAATGGTTTGAATAGCTTGAAAATTCCATGTTGTTTCAAGCCTTCAATGGCATACATCCTTACTAGAAACATTGCTGCACTCTGCCTGCAATGAATAAACACTTACCTCCTCTGAGTGCTTGTGCTTTTCACAGGTTAGGGAGGCAGAGTATGAACTGGGAGAAAAAACTGCCAGGGGACTAGACCAGCAGGCTCTACAGACTCTACTATTATGAGGACAATTTTTTTCTTTTAGGACCAAAATTTGGCCCTAAAACATGGGAGATAAAGAAGAAAAATGCCTTACCTTTGAAAACTTCTTGCCTAGACACGCCTGCTTCTCAGGACTCTTGCTCTGGGGTTGCCTTGTGCTGGTGTGTGCATGGCTGGCTGTTTCCAAAGCAAAGGAGTCTGACCTTTCTGTGGGAAGGGTAAAGCCAGATGGTGTCTTTTTCTCCCTTTTTTGTTGCTTATAAACTTAGATAATTCTTCTCTGATTGCTGCTGAGAGCAGGCTTGACATTCTTTTGGCCATTTCTTGCTTATTCATGGGATTTCCTCAGGTTTTAGAACTACTTTTTTTGTCAGTATCATCATTACCTCTCATCTATCAGGTAACAAGGGAAAAAACCCTAAAGACCTAAAAATGAGGAACATTGCTTGGATGCTCGATTAGGCACCTGTTGCCTCTCAGCATTAAGGTAATTTCCCTGCTAATTATGCGTGTTTTCCATTCTCTCTGTCTCTTCATTTTCTGCTTTGAGGATGACATCAGTTTGAACGTGGATTTTGAAGCAATCGGAACTGCATGAAGGGAACACCGAAATATTTCTTGTTGGGTATTCTCAGGCAAAAGGTGGTTTAGGCATTGCTGTAGACATACAGAAATTAAAGTCACCAAAAATCTGCCCGGTTTTGCAGACATCATCAAACTGAACGCTTTACACCAAAGATGGCTAAACGGTCGTGTTTGCAGGACTGCATTATGGAAGCAATCACCTAAAATGGAACACTGGGAAAGCAAAATCATCCCAGAGAGAGTAGATAAAGCCAATTGAGTCAGTAAGAGCAACGGTAAAGTAAAACATTTCAAAATTCTTTGCAGTCTTGCCTAGTTAGGAAGTTAAACCAAATATTTCATGTGTAGACATGTAAAAAGAGAGCAGCTGAAGAAGGTTCAACAACGTTAATTACTTTGGATGCAGTTAGGATTAAAAGTAATCCAGACAGGGCCCCAAAATAAAACAAATGTTCCTGTTTTCAATGGGTTCATCAGCTATACAGGCAAGGAAGAAATATAAAATGGTAAATAGGAATAAGATTTCCATATCAGGAAACAAAATTTCCAGAGTAATATATTTTGCAATAAAAGTACTAATTCTAAATTTTTAAATTAGCAGAAATGTGAAATTCTTAGATTACTTACTTTGAGGTAGAGTGTTCAAAATATTGCTTAAATTTCCTTAGTGGGAGACAAAATACAAATGTGTGCTTTTAAAGGATTTGTGGGACACCTGAGAATACAGACTATTTGAGTCTGAGCCAACAAATTACTTCAAGTTGTAGCAAAGAGGAGAGATAGGGAGGATAAATAAGAAGAAGAGTCAATACCAATTTTATAGTCGAAGATCAGTGCTACAAAAGTTCTTCAAAGAAATGACAGACACATGGATTAGGTCTGCATTTATTAATGTGATAGGCATGGATTGCAAAAAAATGTTTTGATAAGTCATATTTCAGATGAATTACCACCGGATGGTTCCTCTTTCTCTCTTGTCTCTTTACAGGGAACCTAGATACTTGCTTAGGTTTGGACAAATGATTTCTACAATCCCAGTCCAAACCTGTAGAATTTCCCACACTGGAAGTTAAACAAACCCACACCACTGAATAGTGCATGTGGTAACACAGGTTATTTTGCAGGTGGCAAGCTTCCAAACATTGCAAAGCAGTATGAACCTAACTTTATCTTCTGGAATTTTTCCAAACCATGAACACTCAGCTTCTCAAAGAAATCAGGTGTTTGTGACTTTGGTGGACAATAAGGTTTTTAAAAAGATGTCTTTTTACAAATACAGATTGCACAGCAGAAGCAATTTCTTTCTAGCACAAGAAAAACCTACCTGCACTCTAAAAGCCTTAGTTCTGAGCAATGTCCTAGCACTCTGAAAGAGGTTACTGTTTAGATGTTAGGCCAATTCTAATCAGATTTGAAAAAGAGTTGGGGAAAATGAAGATTGACAGAAAGTTTTTGAGAGTATAGAGAGATTGGTATTGGAGCCCTAAATCTTCACTCTTAATTTGAAATATTTTGATCATCTCTGATTAAAATTCAGAAGCATTAAAAGTGATATAAATAGACAGGAATTACTAGAAATGATACCTCCAGATTTTGTACCTCTAAAAAATCTGGAGCAAATCCAAAATACATGCTTTACCTGTTGTCCATAAGGATTCTTTAATTGAAATTGTTTAGGAAGAAACAGTCAGAGGAGGACACTCAAGAGGAAATAGATGATGGATCAGTCTAAACAGCAGGGTGAGATGTGAAATATTTAATGAAGAAAGAAACCAAAGACTTAATGTTGACAGGAGCATTGGAGACTGAGAATCTGGGAACACTGACTGCAGCTGCTCACAGTTTTCTCTGTGGAAAGGAGGAGTCCAGCTGCAAAGATAGAAAGATGGACCACTTTCTTTGAGTACCCATTTCTCCATGTGCTTTTGGCTCATTATTGTACTCTGGGATTGTAGTTGTATCATTAAAATATGCTCCTTCTACTTGCACATCCTCGTTTCCTAAATCTTGCTGATTTGCAAATGCACAAACCATTCTCATTTTACATTTTATTATGGAACAGGCACTGTTCTTTGCTCAAATACTGTTTCCTCTAGCCTTCAGCTTAGTCCAGTTTTGTCCCACTGTTTTGGTGATCCTGTGGTTCTTCTATTTTAAGAACTATATTTCCTCACAGTTCCTGGTATCAGTTCAGCTTTTTGATTTCTCTGAATTCTCTCTAGCTCAAATGTCATATCTCATCTAAATCCCTATTCTTCTCTAATTGGACTAATGATCACTAATTACATGTACTGTGTAAGTACATTGGAATTTCCTTGACATGAGTTGCGGGGATATATTTTGGAAAAAACCAGGCAGTGTGTTGCATGTGTAAAAGTTACAAATGAATATCACTGGTTTCATCCTACAGGGTATCCTTACAAGAGCTAGTACTAAACAAAAAACAAACAACTCTGATATAAATAATCTATTTAAGTGTGAAATTGGATTTTCAACATAAAGATCAAATTCATTGACTTCAGCGATGTTACATGAGGGATGAATTGGCCTTTTAGTCATTTTATTGCATCTGCAAACTCATACCTCACGCCTTATCTTTGTCTGATCTGCTATCAAATACTTATTCATACAGCAAATAACTTATTTGACTCTTTAGCAAAAAAAAGCCCCAAATTCAAATGATATTTGCTACACCAATAAATAAGAAAAGGCTGCCAAATATGAGTGCATAAAACCCCATAATCTTACTTAGATTTCCACCTATACAGGAGATGTTAGGAAGAATATTATAGAGGAACTGCATCTGATTTTGATCTCTGTGGTATAAATCAGAAATAGCTCTTTGGTAGTCAATAAAATTACACTGTTAAATCAGAATAAGTGTTCATTTTTCTTTTTTAAAATGTTTCAGCACTATTGCATCAACAAACATCTGAGAAGTAGCAGAATATTCAGATTTCATTATGATACTTTTCCTATAAAATTACAAGATAGACCTTTTCCTGCACTAATTTAATTCTTGGTTATTATAGCCACTGATTTTTAGAACACAGTTGGAGGCAGTTTTGCATAGGTGAATCATCAGAGAGCGAAGAATTTGGGGGAAGAAAAAGACTGTTATGAAACAAAGAACCTGTACTTCTGTGTGTAGTTATATATGCATGTTAACTTCAGGAATATTTATTTATTTATTTATTTATATTTATATCTATTTCTTTACAAATGATACACATCTTACACTTGCATTTATTGCAGGGTTAAATTTGTGGTGATTTTCATCTCCTTGGTGGAGATGAAAAAAAAATCCTTTTCCTGCATTTTTCTAAGGTTTATAGAATAGTTGTGAATTATGTAAGGAAATGCTATTTGTTGATGATACAAATAAAGAGACTGAGGAAAGGAATTATGGCCTGACCTTTAACATGCATGTTCAGAGTTGTGCACATTTCAGTCATACAAATCAAAAGTAGGTGTGAGTACCTGGCACTGCACTTAAAATGCAGCTATAAACCATTCTGGAAAATACTGAAGGGTGTTAGAGTGATGAAAATGAAGATCTGCAGCTGAATGAAGCTTCCAGTTGCTATAGCTCAATGGCTGTTTTTGGTTTCTACCTAATCCACCTACTATGGCTTCATATTTTCATGTATCTTACGTCCATACACATTATTCAGTCATCAATTCTACTCTATCTTGTCCAGGTGATCAATAATCTGTGAGACAGCAGCTGTTACACAGAGAAACAACCAACCCTTCCTAATTGTCTCAGGAAGATCTTAAAGATTCACTTCCTCACATCCTCCTTTCCTAAATAAACTTAAGAACTAAGAATCAATATCAGCATAACGCAGACTTAAGGATGCTTTGAAATATTCTAGTAACCAAGCTAAAAGTGGATTTCAGGTAGAACCTGCAATGCCTACTGTCATTATGTAGACCTAAAAATACCCTCATAAATACATAAAATAATGTCAGACATTGGTATTATTTCTGGTTGGGCTTCATCTTGAGGCATGGCCAGCACAAATTTGCTAGGTATCTCCTGTCTGAGACCTAACCAAAAAATATGGTTGCATTAATGTTCATTGCTTTTTACCTTTTGGGCTTTAGGGTTGTCATGAACAGATCTTCTGACTCGCCTCTTTATTTGTTACCACTGTTGCCATTCTTGTTATATTTGAATTATAAGAGGTTTTGCTTCTCATGTTTATTTGTATATAAAATCTCTGACATCATCTCTCCGTGAGAGTTCTGTTACCTTCCTATTGAACAAAATTTGAGCAGAGGACAACCCCTCCTTCTCTTGCGACAACTTTGCAATTTCCTAGTGCCTTATACCATGGCTATGCAGCTTTCTTCTGACAGTGTGTTTCTGTGTCTGTAATCTGCTAGAAACTTTTAAACAACGAATTTACCCAGCAGCCATGAGAAACAGAAATCGGAACTATGGGATCTACTTTTCTAAGCATTTCCATTTGCCTATTATCTCCATGTATTTAATATCTTTGCTTTTTCAAAAAGAGACAGCTTCTAGAAGTCTTTGTCCTTGGTTTGATGAATTGAATGTAAATTTCTTGATCAGAGAAACAGAGAAATGTATGTAGAGCAAGAGCCACTGTTCAGGATTTCCTGCCTTTTTAAACTCTTGCTTAGAAAACTGTTTTCCATTACAGATCCCTTAATTAATTATGGTTTACCTCTGCATGACCTTAATCTTGCACAGTGCACAGAAAGAAGGGAAAGCACAGTACCATCTATTACTGCTAAGAATAGGTACAATGTATAATCTCTATGATGAAGGTCTTAAAGGTCTACTGTCTTAAGTTTTGGTTCCCTACAGGATTTTCACACCTCTAAAACAGTAGCAAAGAGTGGCTGAGTGCAGAGTGCAGAGTTGCTATGAAAAGACTGCAGATCCTAAAGAAAACCGTACGGTGAGGAGATTACTGAGGTCCCTGTTTCCTGATGCCAGGCAGAATAATGATGATTCTGCACTCTTGGTGAGAGGCAGGAGTTAGCCTTCTCTGCTCTCCTTTTCTTTTTTATCAGGCCCTATGGTGAGAGGACAAGGTATAATGGTTTTCAACTGAAAAGAGGGCAGGTTTAGATTAGCCATAAAGAAAATGTCTTTTTAAGCGAGGGTGGTTGAGACCCTAATACAGATTGTCCAGAAAGTTCAGGATGCTCTATCCTTGGAAATGCTCAAGGTGAGGTTGGATGGGGCTTTGAGCAACCTGGAAGAGTGAAGGAATTTCCCAGCAGGGCATCCAAAAAGCAAAGGATTAAAAGCTAAATGACTGATTTACTAAATAAATAAAGAAATTTACGCCATAATCAGCAAAAGTTTTCTCTGCAGCTTAACATTTTTATCTCATATCTATCAACATTCATATAATTTTAAAAGTTGGTGCTGGACTGTAATATTTTATTTTCCTGTACTGTACTTGCTATTCAGCTATGCTCCAGTTATGCTAATTGGAGTTCCATGCATAAATTAGTAATATAACATGCTAATAAAGATGGATAGTATCTCAGAATGTCCTGAAAAATAAAAAAACCCAAACCCCAGCATTAAGGGAATCTGTCCTAGCGTATGTTATTTCAAAATTTTATGAGAAGTTATGCAGCAGACGAAAACTGGGTGATAACAGGAGAAAAACAGTTGTTCTGCAGTTGAGACAACCTTCAGATATCCTATAGGATATAAATCCAGACTTACAGTAAAGATAGAAAATGAAGTAATTTCAGAAAGATGATTCCTTTTCTATAAGTACAAAGAATTCAATCACTGACATCTGTAAGGAAACATCGAGGTTTACCAATTTCAAAATTTTTGCTAAATCTTGAAAAAAACACATTTCTTTTTCAACTTCTAAAAATATTTCAACAGACTTGAAGAAGATAAAACCTGAAAAAGTGCACTGAAATATGGACAATGTAGAAACGTTGTATTTAGAAACAGAGTACAGTTTCCTTTGACTACTAAATAAGCAGATAGGATACGAAAGACCCTTACATTACACAGAAAAAGAAATACAAGGATATTCTGAAAATAAGTGCTAAAATAATTATATGTGTACAAGACACAACACATTAAGTTCACATTTTATGGAATATGAAGTGAAAATAATTCAGGCACATCCTTGCCAGATTCTAGTTAAAATATTGTTGGCTAGACAATAAAAACAAATTCTTTACAGAGAAAGATATGTTAAAGCAGTGAAAGAATTCTAGCACATGGCTAATGGAGTATCTGTTCCATCTTATAATTCTAGGGTCTGTTGAGTTCCATTCAACTCTGAGGCTTTTCCAGGAGCTAATACAGAGAGAAAGGTGGTAGGTGTCACTCTAAGTTACTGCACTTCCACCCCAGAAGCCTCGGTCTAACAACAGAGAGGTGAATAATAAAACAGATATGAACCTATCACCATGCTAAACAATTAGGGCCCTTATCAATTGCTAAACATTTTTCAACATTTGTCCATATCCTCTTTTTATGTGAGGGATGAGTATCAGAAAAATTTATTCTTAATAGAGTTTTTTCTAAAAAGGTTCACAATCACTTGCCTCCTGTTTCTCTTCGCCTTCTGTCTTATTATTTTAATTTAAGGGAGAAGGCAATTTCAGAAGTCAAACTGAACATTAGGTAATGGTTAATCATGCTTAATTAAAAAAATCAGATTATTTTTGACATGTAAATTGAAAATAAATATCAAAATTGCGATGCTATCAGAAAAACTAAGACAGAAGGCAAATCGATCCTCAAACATGTGCTGTTTATTGCAGAAATAACACAGTTCATATATTTTTCATGTGCATTAATTCAGTATTTTGTTGCAGAATCACTTGTGAATTTTTTAAAATTTGATGAAGATGTTTGCAAAGATAATAATTATTATTATCTTACTATTCAGCTTCTGAAGAAGACAGTTCGTAATTACATTGGTTTTGCTTTACCATGACTCCTATTTTATTATTTTCAGAAAATATTGTATATTTTTTTCAGAATTCCAGAATTGTAAGATTGTGCATCATGTGAATAGGAATATCTACCTTTAGGTCCTCTTTTGCCTCTCTTTTAAGCCAAGATTCTTGTTCTTCACAAGAAGACCTTTAATGGTCTCTTAAAATTAACCTCTAGTTTCATTAGTTTCATATACAAGTGATAAGGAATCTCTAGAGATGGTGAACTTACTATAGTTCTTGTAAAAAAAAAAGGGGGGTGGGGGCAGGATTTTCAGGTCAAAAGAAGCATAGAGGAGTTCAACAGGAGCCTTTTCAGTTTGTATATTTTGGTCAATGTTTTTCTACTATCTGATAATACTCTAGGTTGCAAAAGAATGAGAGAAAGAATGAGAGACAAAATAAATCTGGTAAATTTTACTCATTCCCCATTAGTATTTGATGAAGTGAAAGAACATCTGACCAATTTCTTCCTTTGAATCCCCAGGCTCTGCATATCTAAGTTTTTTACCTCTGCCACCTGCAGAAATCAAACCAGAATCTTATGATGACTGATACCCAGCTGAGCTGATTCCTTCTCTTTCATAAGAATAGGGAAGAAAAAGAAACCCAGCCTTCTGTACCTTTGACTGTTTTTTTCTGGTTTGATATTTGTTCCCTTTTCTGTAAAAAGAAATATTCATAAACAGCCTTGCATCCTATACTTCATTAAATCAAGAATGATACAGAGATGTTAAGTCAGAGAACATGAACAAAACTGAAGAAGCATAGGCTGCTTTTAACTGTGTTTCATCATCAGGGAAGAAAAAAAAAAAAGAGAAAGGACAAGGAAGCCATCAGTAGAGAAGAAATGCTAAAAAGTCTATATATTATTTTGAATTGCCTTGATAATGTGTCATAATTGCAGAGACAACCTTGAAAAATGAATACGGGAGAATCATAAAGATGTCCATGAATGAAAACCAGGAAGACCAATCAAAAAAGCCAAGGAAAGTTCTTTTTATTTCTCCATTAGCTATAGCCCAGAGAGGGTATTTGAACAAGAATAACATCACAAGAAATTTACAAAGGGCAGAACAAAATGAACATCTTTAGTAACAGCTTTCCACTTATGTCAGATTTCTTTGAAACAATCCAGCAATAGGTGGGTTTCAATTTCAGGCCATACAACCCAGGAGTGCGACACACTGCAGAAAGTCTCAGGACAGGCTGCACCAACGTTTTTGCTATTTTATCACCAAAAGAAACTACAGGAGTACCATACTCTGCCCAAAACTGAATTCACTCCCTCAGGTACTCCTTAAACTACACTCACATCTCCTAAAGGTTATGTGAGGGAGCATGTGCATGTGTATGTGAGCATGTTGGCAGAGAATTTAAACAATTTTTTTTTAACCACTCAGATGTTGTAGTGTTGTTCTAGAAGGCCGCATATTTCAAATTTTGTCTTAAATGAAAGAGTCTTCATATTGCCAAATTAAGGTAGACATATGAAGAAGAGCATCTGAAAATCAAATCATATCAAGCTAAAGGCTGCACAGGGAAGTTCATGAGATCTCTAAGGCCAGACAAAATCACATCAAGATATTAGTTTTTTCCTGCTCCTTTCTTTATGTAACTCCAATGGAAGCTTTCAGCAATTAACACTACCCCTTAGAGACTCCACATTTGTTTTCTTAGGAGCAAGTTCAGCCTGCAGTAAGTTTGAGAGAAATAAATATTACAGGTTTTTTTGCTTCTTCCTCCAAATGAGACATAGGGACCTAAGATGAAGAGGATATCTGATTTATTTAATGCAAATATGAAATACTTTAGTGTCAGAATGCAGATTTTGATTTTCAGTTTGTGTGAATTTTCTATGTCTAGTACAGGCAGTATAGAGTTTTCACCACTTCTCAGCATCTGCTGAAGAAATAGTAACACAGAGAGTGGTTGATAGGAGAAAAACCTGCCAACACAAAACTTACTAGGCTTTTGAAGAAAGATACAGAGGAAAAAACATCAGTTCTTGAGTCTCTGGTTTAAACACAAGTAAAATATACTACCATAATAGTATATAGAGCAAATGCTGTATAACCTACATATGACTCTTTTGTTACAAAAATTAGTCAGTACTGCCTTAGTGTTCACAACAGTCAGGTTTCCAGCAGCACCTTGAATGGAATCAAGGATTTTAATGGGGTTCTGTTCTGTGTGTGGAAACAATCAAACTATTTGCCTTCGATTTCTAAACACATCAAACAACATTTTAGTTGCTTTATATCAGGTTAATTTTTCTGGTTTGAAAGGTTTAGAAAATTCTTTCTGCAGTCTTGTATAAGAAGGTGATTTTAGCACACTATATTGTGTACCAGGTCACTTAAAAGGCTGAAAGGAATGATAGTGAGACCCCGAGGAGTAATTATGGGTATGCTAAGAAGAAAATGCCAAGGAGAGTAAGGAAGGTCTGCAGAAAGAGGTGTCAAACTTACCAGAAGGAATCAGGATGAAAAGGCATTCTGACCATTTCTTGAGGATAAGGTTATCAGCTTAGACAATCTCTTTGAAGATGTCCTGAGAGGTACTTTAAAATTGGACTGCTGAAGGAGAAGTAAAAGTCATGGACTTGTTTGGATGGGGAAGAAAGAGAAGTGTGTGGTTTGGATTTGGAGGGTTTTTGGAGCTTCAAATGCATGCTTGAACTTCTGGGTGCTTTTTCAAAATGAACCTGATCTCAAAGGGCACAAAGGCCTTACTCAGACTTAGACAAAGGTGTTATGTAAAATCACTACCCTTTTAACACCTGTCAGAGATAGGAAAAAACCTTCATCATTACAGTAAATTTTCACTCAAAATAAGTTAGATAACATGGACAAATGGTCATTACTTTTTTTTTGGCACTTTCCCAAAAAATTGTTTTATCAATTTCAAATGTACAATTTGTATGGAGCATGCTAAAACACTTTGTTGCTTCTTTAAAGTTTAAAAAATACATTCTAATTCCTTATGTACACTTTCAAATTCAGGAAGTTATGAATTGTGCTTAGTGCTAATGTTTAATTCAAGACTCACACTCACATTTTCAAATATTCAGCTTCTCTATACAGTCATGCAAGTTGTGTCTGCATTAATGTTTTGATTTGAGCAGAAATCTAGTTTTGAAATAAATCTTCTGAATATCTCTGCTAACTGAAGGTTGCATTGCTTCACAGAATCATTCCTGATGAATGAGCTGTTTTATTTTTGAAGAGTTCTGTCTCAGTGCACAAGTCACCAGGAGAAACTCCAGTGCCTGCTTCTCTGAACAGTGTTAAATGGTGTGCGTGGTTGGGATGTTCAGTTCAGGGGACCAGGTTAGATTCTGGATCAAGTAGAAGATGTGAAATGCATACAACAAGTGTGAGGACCTCATCATCACCTGCCTGGGCTCACTGACAGACAGAGCCACTGGCCACCATATGATGATATTGGCTATTTTCAGATTAGATTTTGGGAGAGGCTGGTAAGGAATGCAACCTGTGAACAGATACAAAATTTATTCTTATCTTTCATAATATCAAACACTTCTGTAAACTTTTATCTAAACAAAAAACATTATTTGCTTTACACTTATTTTAGTATTCAAATGCATGAAGGCATCTAATTTGAAGCTCCAGTGGGAAGGCTTACCATTCCACAAATATTTTTAACACATTCAAAAATTTCTCTTTCTATATTAAGATAAGCTTGTGTCTGGAGCTTTTGATGAAAACCCAGAGGAAAGATGATTGCTTTCTCATGTTATGGATCTGAAGCAGAGACTTGGATCCAGCTTGTTGTTTCCTGGTTTTAAACCAGGTCTGATGAAAGTCCAGCACTGTTTCAGTCCTTGCTTATGTTGCAGCATTTGGAAGCACTTTCCTCTGCCTACATCTGTCCACCTTTGCCCAATCTTTTTCTTACTTCTTTGTCACTGTGAAATCCAGACCAACACCTAGTTTTCTAAGAAGGAAAAAACAGTTGCTTACGCTAGAAAAATGCCATCAAATAGTCCAAATATATATTTGTGTGGAAGACTAAAGATGTGATCTTCCAGGTATGGCTAGCAGAAGTGTGGACTCAGCAGTTTCTGCTGCAGTTGCTCTGCTCTGCTCTGTTCCTACCTTGGTCTCCAATGCCTCAACCTTCTCCAGGTATTCAGCTTCCAACACGCTGCTGTCCTTCACTGCTTTTTGCTTGTGGCAGTTAAAGCAAAGCAGCTTTTTGGATCTCGTGTTCTCAAATTTGGACAATCTCAAATATCATCAATTGTTTTTATTCATTCTAGGGTTAACAAATCCTGAAAAACACAGGTTTTGAACAATTTCTCACCTGTCATTTCAGGAAGAGCCATCAGTGGTGAATTTTCACACTTTTGTGAAGGTTGAGTGATACATGCTCCCTGTCAGTGTATCTGTAGCTGTTATCTAAGCAGCAACACAAAAGTGAATAGACTTTGGTAAAGGTCAGCATCTTTTAGTTCCTTCCACTCTGCAGGACCATGAAAGAAAAGAGATCCTCTTCTCTCTGCAGTTTTATGTTGAAGTGACACCTCTTCTTAGGGAAATACTTTTGAGAATCCCTGCAAGTGGGAACCGAGGCAGTAAGAGCTGCAAATAACTTGGGCACTCTAATAACTTTAATTCTTGGGCAACCTGCTGGGTGGAAAGTTTGGAGAGTGAAGTGTAAATGCTCCTATTGTTTTGTCTCAAAATGTTCAACATTCTTAAGTGAAGACTTACCCTGAGGTGAGACTGTCTTTAGTAGTAATTCAGTAAAATATGCAGGGAGAGTTATAGCTTCTGATCAGGGAATTTGAAAGGGAAGAGCAAATTCACCAAAGGAACTAAAAATCCAGAACAATGGATGCTCCATATTCACAATGAGGGGAAAATTATAAGCATGAAATATCAAGCAGTCACAGGGTTAGTTAGAAGAAGTTGAGGCCAAAGGCTCCATTTAGTTAATTTTGAATGAAATTTCTTTTTCATATTCAAGAATCATTGTAAGCCCTCATGAAGCCAAGGGCCGCACTTTAATTGGCACTCTCTACCTCTTTTCCTATCTGTTTCCATCTTTCAGGTTCTTTTTTTTCCCAGGGTGCAGTCTCTTTGCTGGATTTGAGGTAATGGCACATCAGAACTATGCCCCTAGCTCGTGAACATGCTACAACTTCACAGTGTTCCTGCTACTGCTGTATTTTTTATTCCAAATATACCAATGCAACTGCTGCACTCATACCACCCTTGTTATAAATCTACATAGACTTGCCTACGTACGTGTGAATTCAGGCGCACTTGACACATAAGGTCTTCCATGTAAGTGATTTTCCCTTCTCTTTGCAAACTTCAGCTCCTTCTCTGAGTATACTTTGCCTAGTATTTCACAGCTTCTTCACGTTCCTAGTTAACTTCGAAACAAAAACAACCTTGTCATTCATCCAGAAATTCAAACATATCCTTAACCTCAACATCTCCTCAGACACTTCAGTGGAATGTATTGCGTTGCTTTCAAGAACCCTGATTGATATGGTTATTAGGTTCATGTAACTGTGCAAGAAAAACATTCTGTATTCAGGAAAAGAGATTCAATTGTCATCAGAAGTTCCATTTTTCTGGGCAGGCAGAAATTCTGAGATCAAATGTTGCCTCTCTTTACTCTATTTCACTTGCAGAAAGTATGACTTGATAGACCTTTCCTTCTTCAGAATAAGTTGGTGCCTGAAAAGAGAAGCAGCCTCTGAGGCTGAACTCCTACAAGAAGCTGCTGTGCTCTGGAGCACTTGGTGTACCTCAGATTTCTAAAGCCAGAGGGGTTGGCTGTGATTGCCTGACTTGCTGGCCTCCACAAAATGAGTCCCATGGCTTGCTTTAACTTTTTCCCTGAAGTTCACAGAGAGTAGAAATACTCTGGGGCTTTGGTCATATGCTTTTGGTAAACGCACAAATGGACAAACCCCAAATACTAAAATATCTTCAGCAAAAAATATGCATTTTTTAGAAGAGGAATTTAATTTTAAAGTTTTAACAGGGAAGGTTCAAATTCACATTCAAGGTGGGAAAAAGGAACACACCCTGCTCTTTTTTGTTGCACTTTCATAAGACAGAGTGTAGCACCGCTGGTATTCTGGACTTAGGCACTCACAGAGCTTCAGGAGAAGGACACTGTCAAAATTTCAGGAGGTTGATCAGCATTTGGGGCAGTTGAGAACACTGACAGAAGGATGAAAAATAAAAGTCTAAATGAAATGGAGAAAAAAGTGGAAGAGAAAAGGGGAGGAAATTCTGAGATTCTCGCATTTCGAAATAAGGGAAACTATTTTCCCCATCTATTTATTCAGAAATTTTTGAATAATTAAGTTTCTGTCAAAGGAGATAATCAATCAACAATTATTAGTGTATCTTTGTGTTGTAATTAGCAACTGATAATTATATATTAATGAAATTTTGTAGATTATAAATAAATGAACACTTGGAGACTGAGGTCAAACTTTACTATAATTTCTGAAAGGTAAGAACTGTAGCTTATTTCCAATAAACGAGATGATTTACTGTTAAAATAGGGAGTGTGAGAGTTTTTGGTCTCAAATATGAATAAATCTAATATTTCATTTAAAAATTAGAATTTTCCCTAGTTTCAGGCACAAAATTCCATACCTGAATGACAGAACCAGTGATTATTATTAGATTAAACATTTATGCACCAACAGAAACTATTAATGCTAAATCATAATTTAGACCTGTGTTTTTAATGCAGTACCCAAATGAGACATTACCATTTCTTTATATACTGTTCTTTAAGAGGAATTGAAAAGTAGAATTATCTATAAGCTGTAACTGGAAGGCAGGAAATCAATCAATGAACTATTTTTTTTTTCCTGTGAGTCTATTCATTGAAGTTATGTTGCTTTACCTGGTCTTAGCTTGTAAATGCTAACCTAGGATGAAATCATTAGCCTTAACATAGATACTGGTAACTCTGGGCTATGTATTTAGTGAATGCAAATAAAGATACACATAAGTAGCCAATTATCTGAGGAAATGAACCATTAATGGATTAATGTAATTGGAATATATTCTTTTATCAAGAGAGACATTCACTTAAAGTGGTACTGTATTTGCTTTACACATGACTTGTTGCATACCTAATGCAACATATTATCACATATTCCAAACCAGAGACATCCCAGAAGGAGTCAGACTTGAAAAAAAGCCAGACAGAAATAGAGACAAGCCTGACAAGTAACCCCCCTGTTTTCTCCTCAGCCCACAAATATTTTGATGCATCATTTACATGAGCTCTCTTTCAGGAAAAAAAAAAAAAGTTGCCAGAGGTACAACACAGTGCACCTGCAGGATATTGTTTGCCAATCTCCCTTTATAGAAACAGTTTAGTTTGTACCATGGGTTTTAGCAGTGCCATGATACATTTACTGCATAGAATGATTTGATAATGAAAAGCATTTCTCAGAGATTTTTCCAACTATATGTCATTTCCTATAACAAAAAGTACAAAGAAATGTATCATCATTGAAAGGGCAAGTATTCCCCATGAAAAAATCCAAACCATTTCTCATCTTTCCTTCCTTTTTATGCCAGGGTTATTTTGAGGGGAAGAAGGAAAATAGAAGTATTTCTGTGAACATGATGACAACCTTTGTCTGGCTTTTTTGATACTCAAAAAATACCCAAAATAGATTCTATTTAATGCTGTGAGTGAAACGTAGTAAAATTTTAATAGAACAACTATGAGGAAATCAAAGTCCTTGACGAGTCTAATAGGAAAAAAAAAACCAACTATATAAAGCTATCTTTATATGGATAAAAGCAAAGAGGAGAAGGGAAAGAAAATGAAGATGGCTAGGGCTATTTGTCTCAGAGCATGGAGAATGATGTATCTCTAAATACATAGCTTTTGTGTCTTTCAAAAACTTCTGGAAAATATGATAGAAAATACTTTAAATAGTTTATTTTTAAGCAGGGGTTTCGTATGCAGGTATTGGTACCCATAACATAAAATATTTTATAATTTTAACAGACATTTTGTTGCTACTCCATTTATTAGCAGAATCTGAATTTGTGGCCTAATATGAATTGAAAGACAAATAGCAAAGTCAGGTACTTTGCTTTGGTGGGTTTGCTTCCCCTCCCTCCCTCCCAATATGAGCATGGAACTCATTTCAGGACTAAATCTCAATACCTTTATAGTGCCTTTCTATGTAGAAGAACTACAACTCCCTCGCAGCTGAAGACTGAGGAAGAAGCCAAAGAAATTGAAATTATTTTCCACAGGCAAATGAGGTGACCCTTCACCAGTCCTGTCAGTGGAAAATGGAGAGCACCTCAGCTGCTCTAGAGACAGCCATTCCATCCTCTAGATACAGACTCAACTGCTCCTCTTGTGTCAACTCGTGTGCAGCTGGGCATCCTGCCTGGATTCCATCTGTCTTTTGTCCTTCTGTATGAACGTTTGAAACCAAGAATTAAACTTTCATCTGTACACTGTCTTTCTGAAGATTTGTATGATGCTTCTTTGCATATAAATGTGGGGAAATCTGGAGCAAACCCAGCAGAATTCATACTAATACTACTTTCCAAGAAAAGGCAATCTCATATCATGTTAGTGTAAATTTAGAAAGTGTTATCCAAGTTTAAAATGAAAGCCATTTAAACATGTCATTTCAGGACACATATTCCTTGATATAGTATTTGGATAGATTCTCTGTCAATCATATTAAAACTTGCTTTCTTTATCCAAATATCTAAATCTATTTCAGTTATTGTAGATACAAATGCTATATTCAGAACTAGACAGGTAAGTTTTGAGGAGGTATCACATTTCTATGACTCTTCAAAAAAAGTTGATATATTTTATAAATGACGTGTGATTTTTTTCCAGGGAAAATTACTTTACAGTTTAATTTTTTTTCTGACATTTTCCCCAATAAATAATCAGCTCTTTTCCAACAAGACAGCACACAGTCTGAACCCTGAGCCTGGAGGTTAAGGCACCATCCATTTATCTCTGTTCACATAATGTGAATTATTGGTTACTTGCTTTTCATTGTAACTGTGTTATTGGAAAATTATATCCCAAGACATATTTAACACATTTTACTTAATCTCTGCTCACATTTGATTTGCTAAATCCCTTGCAAAGTGTTTTGCCTTATTCTATTGACAAAGCACTGGCTTCAGATTTTACTGAAAAGATACTGCAGCTTGGTATGGATGATGCTCTTGACATTTACAGACATCCCAACTTTATTTATATTGCAGCAAAGTACCTGACTTGTGAAAAGAAGAATGCACATTCAGCAACTTACTCAGTTTCAGCCACAGGACTCTTTTACTATCTCTTGAATAATTAGCAACATGAATTCAGATGGAATATACAGTAACTTGCCTGACTTTGGGGTATGAAAAAAAAAAGATTAGAATGACAAATAGTCAGACTCCAGGGTCAAATGCTTTGCCAGTAGTTGCATATGTTTAT
Organism: Motacilla alba alba; assembly: GCF_015832195.1. NCBI lineage: Eukaryota > Metazoa > Chordata > Aves > Passeriformes > Motacillidae > Motacilla > Motacilla alba. The sequence goes on along the minus strand of NC_052018.1, from coordinate 40,412,340 downwards.
GCCAAAATACATAAAGAAATGTCACTTCAGCACATGAATGATGACAAACACTCCAAGTGGGACTGCACTTCATCAATCATTTCAAATGCACAGATTGGGTTTACCTATATAAACAAAAGCAATAAAACTACTCAAAGCCTCACCTTAAACTATTCAGGCATGACATAAACAGTGTTACCGCACAGTCAATCCCCGTTTTACTTGAGAGGCAGTCAGAAAGCAAGTGACAAACTGATTTATTAAGATTAATAAAGCATGCCCTTAATAAAAATAAAGCCACTAATATTTTGCATAAACATGGGAATTTTGTTTGGGGCTAGAACAGAGAAGGATGCACGAAAAGAGGGAAGGTGTTTAAGAAATCTTTTTGCACTGTTCATCCAGTACGCGGGGAAGATTTGAAGAGTTTTTGATCACTAGAAGAGTTCCCAGGCACAGAGACTTTCTGCAGACACAAACTGCAAGTCTGAGACCAGAACAAAATGGGTTCTCTTGGGAAAAAAAAAAAAAAGAAAAAAAAAAGAAAAAAAAAAAGAAGGTGACTCAGAGGAAGAGCTCTAAGTCAGCAAAACACTGATGGGGCCCTCTCTGGCTGTGTCCCCTAGGTCTCATCAAAACCCACTGAAGTCAGTGGGAATATTTCTGTTGTCTTCAATGAGATTTGGAGCAAACCCCTTGTGAGGGAAATTTAATTGAATTCTTTAGTATTGATCCTATCACTTCAGTTGCTCATTTAGCCTTTTTTCTTAAACCTGCACCTGCTTTGTCAAAGGGGAAGGGGAAGGGAAGTGAAGGGAAAGAAGGTTTTAAAGTTTAAGTATTAAATTAAAGTCAGCAATATTTTATATAAATACAATTATAAGACATTCCTAGAATATTATAAATATCCACTTGGTAATTTAAGAACAGGCTAAACAATCTGTTTGAGTGCTCTTTTGTAATCCCTTACTGACAAGAAAGTGGTCTCTATATCACATTCTCTCCCACCTTCATCAGCTTCCCCCTATCTGCATTATGTCTTTCTCTTTTTTAATTATTATGTGACAGAATTCGAGGCTTAAACTAAGCTTCTCCCTTTCTTTCTCTTTAGCCAGTCACTGAAGTGTTACATGACCTTGCACACAAACCATTTCCTTAGTCTAATCTAGATAGAATTAGGAAATAATCAAAGCAGGCAACAGTACATGTAGAAGGGTCTCCTTGGTTCAGAAGATGCTGACACCAAAGATTTCTAGGCTCATATCCTAACATAAGCCAGACATTCCTCACTTAGTGGAGACTATCTGACTATACCACAAGCAGAGAAAGACAGGTCAATCTAACTGAGATTTGTAACTTTTTAAATTGATGTTCCAGCCCTTCAAAGACAAGGAAAAAGCAAGTGATCCCAAATATTTTGTAACTTGGAGTTATGCTCTTTTATTCTATGTCACGTTATCACCAGGTATTGCTTGTCCTCTTTATCCCACACAGAATAATTGCCTCTTCATGCCCATTATGCTCCTTGTGCCAGAACTCTCAGGTCTGTGCTCCTTCTCTTGCATACATCCAACAAAGTTCAACACTCTGGGGTGACCTGGCCATGCCCATTCCTGGCCTGCTCTTTGGGAGTATGCCACTGCCTGGAAAACAGCACAGCAAGGGCTGATAAACTAAAATCTCTTATAAGTTTCTACCCTCAATTTGCCAGTCAAAGAGGCTGTTTGTTTAAAGGAAAGCATGTTTCATTGTAGTCTCTAAAAGATTTTTTTCTTATTTCCAGTATATTCAATTTTTCACTCCTTCATGTTAAGGTTTCTTTAAATCAGTGAATAATGCTGATTTTTAAAAATATTTATCCATTACTCTTTAACTTGCTCTTAAGCCATAGAAAACAGCCCATTATTTTCTGTTGTTCTGTGACGTTCTTCCTTGACCATGACATCACTGAGGCAGTGAAAAAAGGTCTGAGTTATAAATAGATAAAAAAAAACTCCTGCTGGATCCTGGAGAATTGTTAGTTATTGACCAATATTTATAAGCAGCCCACAATGAAGTTACTGGGTGACCTCAAATGAGAAAATTAGCTCCACTGTAATGACATGAAGGCAGTAATACAACTTCCTGGCATCTCAGAAAACAACATCTCAGCACATCCCTTTTATCAATAAGATACTTTGGGAAGTCTCTGAGGTACAGAAAATACGCCCCTATTTTATAAATAGGAAGACTTTGGAGGATGCAGTTCTTGCCCCTTATGTCACAGAGTGCTTGTAAACAGCTGGACATCTTGGGGAGTGAGATGCTTTTGAGACACTTCCTTTAACCTCTGCATTCAGTTGCATCTGTCAGTTAGAAGCTGAATTGTGCCACAAGAGTAGCTTTGTTCAGTTTCAGAGACCTTCAATCACTAGCAGTAGTGAGAGCTATGAATGCAGAAGAAAAAAGAAAAGGAACTTAAGGCATTGACTGCAGCAAGGTCCTCTAAGAGAATTTACCTTTCTATTTAAACAAAATTTACTCTTACCAAAAAAAAAACCCAAAACAAAACAAAACAAACCTAATTGGATATATAATAGTATTCCATACTCTAATTGATAATCTGTGTGAAGCATCAGGGTAACAGTGCCTTTAACACAAGGACCTCTAGCTCTTTTATTCATTCCTCAGCTTGAATGAGGATTTTTGTGGGTTTTTTGTTTTTTAAATGCCGGGGTATGAAACTAAATTCATAGCTTTTCTGTAGCTCTGAGATTTGAAATCCACTACAGACAATAAAATGCCCTGAAAAGGAAAAAAAGCATATTAATACAGAAGGGTTGCATAAAATGCAGCTACTCTCTGAAAAGAATGAAAGAATGCCTCCTCCATCCAGCTCATGCTTCAAACACCCTCCTCACTTAGCACAGCTCAGTTGTTGGTATTTATAGATCAAGACTGTACCAGGAACACTGTGTACTACATGGTATTTATTCTTTAATTAGCTCTTGATTAATAGAGTGAATTTTAGCAGTATGCTTTGTTCACTGTTTCAATATTGTGAAAGAATACATAGGATTCTATGAAAAAGTAACTAAATCCACACTTTGTTAGATCTGAAATTTTGATTCATCAAGGTGACAAAATGACAGTTCCAGTGTGAACAAGGAAATTCTTTTATCATCTTAAGACACCTTTTGGTGACTACACTATGATATTTGTTGTGTATGGCAAACTCTGCAATAACTAGTTATACCTTTGAGAGAAGTCACAAAATCTTTGTAAATTTCTCTGACAGATGACAGATAATTTGGGCATTGGAGACAAGAAGGGAACAAGTATATAAAAGTTTGCATTGAAGCAACAAAAGTCAAATTTTTCTGGTTAATGCAGTGATCAGAGCAGTAACTTAGGAGTGCATTTATGTATTATTTGAAATGTAGCTAACAGATATTTTTGCAGTCAGGTAATCCAGGCATTTTCTCCAAAATCTTTTCAAAGTTAATCTTCAGCAGTATGGATCAGGCAATGTCATGGAAGTGTGATATTAATGCAGGGATAGCCCATAAGATACAGTTTATAGGAGAGATTATATAATATATGTTGGGAAAACATTGCTTTAGGGATAAACCACAGTGCATGTAGAAAGGAAGCTGTTCTGGAAAAAGATTTCTAATACTGTTCTTTTACAATGTTTCTGCTTGTGCCCAATGAGGTTATAAGAATTGCCAAGTGCTTGGTTTTATTGGAAAGTCCACTCAAAGATTAGGAAAAAAAGGTATGTCCAACATATTGTAATCTGCCAGTGCAAACATGCAGTATTTCCTACAGTAATTTCAATGTATATCATGTGAAGAGGTAGAAGGCTGAACATGTTTAAAAATCAGGTAATTAATATCCATCCTAAACTTGATCAATATCAAAAAATACTCAGCTTTATCCTAGATAAATATCAGCAATAGATAAGAAGACTTTTACAATTATTAATTAACAAATTTAAAAGCTTTTGGTCATTGTAAAGGCAGAGAAATCAATGTGAAAGCACACCAGATGAGGATCTTTACTTCCTATCAAAGATTTTTTTTTAAATCCCTGTCTCTCTTGTCAAAAGGAACACAATAAACTTGAAAAAATAAAATTATTTTGTTTTATGAAACTGGCAAAAAACAGAAGGAAAAACCAATTAGTTTGAGCAAACCAAACCAGATTTCCTTTGGGGAAATTAAAGAGTAATTTGGGACTTGCCCAAAAATGTCATCTGGTCTAAAATTCAATATTTTGACGTGTTTCTCAGTTTTGAAGTCCTTTGTCTTTTTTTTAATTTTTTTTTTTATTATTCTTTTCTTTTTAAGGTCAACTTTGAAATGTGAAATGCTATTACAAAAGCTGTAGCTGAAACATATTGCTGTAAAAAAGATAAAATCTTTCAGCAGATCTGAAAGAAAAAAATTAAAGGGCTTTTTTCCTTTGGAAAAATCACTCTTTGAATTCAATGTAAACTCTTGAAAAATTTTGGTCCAGTCAAACATTTTTCAGAAAGTTTTCCATCATGATGGTAACTGATTACCATAAAACAAATTTTGAAGTACTAGCTAAAATATAGTGTTCTAGTCTCTTGATGCTCTGGTTCATTTTCATCAAAAGCACCTAACTTTCAAATCATTGCACTTGCAAAAGGTTGAGTTAAATAAGCACAATAAGCAGCAGATGAACCTGCAGGCAGCCTGATGTCAGATCTCTCTCCATGAAGGAACCCCTTGTAAATATCTAACGCTGGCAACGTCACTTTTGAGGTGAGACAAGTCCAGGTACAACATTGCTGTGCCACCCTGGACAGCCCAGAGTGACTGGCAGGAGCCTGTCACTAGATCCAGGAGAGGATCTGGGGGCCTGAAGTTTGACTGAACCATGTCAATGGAAGATAACTTTCAAAAACCTTTGCTTGCGATTACAGGCAATCAAGCTGATCTGGACGTATATTTTTCCAAAATGTTAAAGGTAGCTTCTACATGAGAAAAAAAATCCACTTTGTTTGAACATTTGATCACTTCATTGCTTGTGGCCTACTTAAATTCTAGTTTTATAAAATAGAAAGGCATCCAAGTCCTCAGTTTAATTATTTATTTTTTTATTTATTCTTTATTCACTTGACTGAGAACCACAGTGAGGAGTTCAGCGCTGGAGACACCTATACTGGTGTTTGGAAAATCAGTTCAACTAATTCCAAACAGCAACACTTCCAGGAAGTGCAATCTAAGTGGGTGGAAACTGCGAAAAAAACAGTGTGTGCCTGTCTGTCTGTCTGTCCGCCCCCAGTTACTCTACAAGGTTTTAGATGCGTAGGAGTTCTGGGAACAACAGAAGCAATAAGGATGCAGACAACTGGGGTCAGTTGTTGCTGTCCCATGTGTCTCACTGCTCCTCAAATTTGGGATCCAGGAGTGGCACACGCTGCTTCTCATCAGGTAAGAGGGAGGGTGCTGAAGTGCCCTACAGGTGCCTTGGGACAGGAGAGACAGCTGTGTGCACATGTGTGTGGAAGGCAAGGACTCCTTGGGGAACAAGGGGGAAGAGCAAGGTTATTGCAGTTAGGCACTAATAAATTACTTTTGTGTGAGGCCATTAACTCAGCAATTGTTGATGGAAGGTCTTTTTTCTGTCAAGGGTCACGAAGTCCAAGCCCTGTTCCCTCTGAGGTCCTAAGCAACGTGAAGGAATATGTACATCTACCAACAGGAGACCTGAACTGTCATACAGGTGACACCAGTGCACCAACACAGCAGCGAGCACTCCAAAATCCAGCAGAGTAGTGTTGAAAATGTCTTCATATTCTGCTCTTTCTAGAAAATAATAGCACTCATATTCCCAGCATGGCACCCGTATCACCTCTGCTTGCAAATCTTCTGCCCAACTTGCCACAAGCTGTAACAAAAGTTTCTAGCAGAGACAGGAATGCAGCTGCAATGGTTTACCTCCCTCTGTTTAATAATAAGGTTTCTCTATTATATTTGTTGAGAAGCAGAGTTCTATATTTATGCACTGAACACTTTAACCACAAGACCATTCTTCTCCTGTATAATCTTTGATAAGGGAAAACATTTTTGTTTATGTGCTGAACATTTTAATTGACTACTTCCAGCTAACAGAATATTGCATCTTCTCACATGTAGAAGAGATATGTATAATTCCATACGTAATTTTTAATGAAGTAAAAATTAAATAAGACTTCTGATAATTAAAAATAGATACTGTATCAAATATATACAAATTAAGAAAAGAATTAATACAGTAGAATTAATGCAATTTAATCCCCTAGGTACTGAAATAATAATATATTTGAATAAAGCAAAAAATATGTGAAAAACATTTGACAACAGTGAGGGTGGCTATTGCACATTAGTTTTTCTGTGATTTTATATTTGCCAAGGTGCAGTACCTGATCCAGACTCTGAAAGGGATTCTTTGTTAAACTCTTAGTAAAGAAATTGGTTTTCAGATGCTCACAATTCTCACCTATGGGAACTACTGGCTCCTCAATTGTTTGATAATAATTACTAGACCCAAGCTTGAAATTTTTAAAAACCCCAAAGATTATCTTGCTTGAGAGAGCATACTTACTGTCATTATTGTATTTTCTTTGAATACAGATTTACACATAATTTGTGCAGATTTATATATAAATACAGAAAAAATATTATTGGCCATATGAGACTATTACAATCAGTGAAACTTGGTTTAGACCCACAAGCATGCCAAAGTGCTTTGCAGGTTCATATCTTGTTAGGATGGAGTATTGTCCTGTGTATGCCATGCTGAGTTTAGCATGAGAGCACTCCAGGCCTATAAAGCTAAAGCTATTCTTAACTGAAAGACTATTTGCAGACAAGTTACATCTGCAAGTGGGAGTGCAAATTGAGCAAAATATTGCTTTCCAGTCTTTCAACCATCCATTTTCTTTAGTAAGTTTATCCTTACCCCTCTAACATTGTGAGTTCAGAGATGTGCAGGGGGATGCAGAGCTGGAAAATGTGGAGATCCGAGGTGTCACAAGCTAGTTCTGAATAAGGCGATTATCACTGCTTGGCTGTGTTGCAATGAAGTGTGAAAATTTGATGTACTGGGCTTCCTCTGACATTTTCTGTACTGTACTTTGCTTCCCAGACTAAGAAGCAGAAAAAAGTCCAGCATGTGCTTTTTTTGTTTAGTAACTAGAAAAATAAAACTGACTTTGCTTAAGAAACAGAATTGGTTCAGTTCTTTCCTGTCTGATTCAAAGGTACATCTAAGTTTTAATGAGGTTAAGCAAAATAACTTGAGATACACTGCCATTTGTATTTTCCATCACAGAAAAATGAAACCTAGTGCATCCAGTTTCAACTAGAAATCCAGATCAGTGCCCTGACAATTATTTTCTTGATAGAAATTATGAAAGAAGTGTAATCATTTTATTATCACTGATTAGTGAACTAGAAAAATGGGGAAACAGCAGAGGAAATTTTACTGGTTGTGTTACAGTGCTAAACTAGTGTTGCCAAGAAAATCTAGTCATTCTTCCAGGAAAGAAAAAGATGAACAAGAATAATAGACCACGAGGAAAACACTGAACTTCTTCTGGATATTTACTTCCATAAAAATTTCCTGTTTAATCCAGCTCTTACCTAGCTAAGTAGAAGATGTCTGTCGTGCAGTGAGTTGCACTAACATCCCTGTTAGTTTTAAAACAGCTGCACAGAAAGTAGTTCCATCTACTTGTTTATATCAGGGCAAAAAATAAAGGACCTCTATTGAAAGTTCAAGTACATTGACCTTGGCTGAAAAATAAATAAGTAAACAAAAATCAAATAGTGATTTCAATGGCGTCCCCACCCGTGAGAAGAACTCTGCATGCTGGGGAATGTAAAGCCTCTCTTTGCAAACTGAAGCCTTTACAGAAGTTTACCTTGCAGCATGCAGTCATATCTGATAATATTTCTGGAAGAAATCTCACTTCACACAACTGGGCAAGGTGCATGCATAATTTTATTAATGTATATGGCCAACGTCACCTCAGTGGGCTAGCAACCTCCATATCAAATGCATTATGCATTACTTTTCCTCAACCTTTCTGTTCATAATGAATCATATCTTTACTTCTTAAACTAGATGCCATGATAAAAATCCCACTCCAGCTCCCTTTGACATCTTTATTTTGGGATAAGATCGGGACAATTTGACATTATGCAATTTACTGAAATGTACAAATGGTAATCTCTCTCTTCTTTCTGATGCTGGTGATCAGCCAGTGAACACAGCTGGGAACCTGACCATTTACTCAAACCAATTTCTCTGAAGCTTTAGTTATCCATTCGAACACAATGGAATTTTTAACTGAGGCTCTTAGTGCTGCTTAAGAATAATTTCATTTCAGCAATAACCAGTAACTAGCCCCACTGCACTTTTGGAGATAATTTTCTCTGATGTCTTCAAATGGGTATGAACTTCCATGAGCTATGACTCTAAAATTTTTAGCTTAATTTCAAAAGTATGTTGTATTAGTTCTTCGCCCCCTCCCCTTTCCTCCACTCCCATTGTGGTAAATACTGAACTTTGATATATATAAGTTCAAGATACTTGTTTCAATTTTTTTTTTCTCTCCCTCAAGTACATTTCTGGGAGATACTTTCACTTGTAGTGCTTTGGAGCTTTGCTCCTTCCTATTTCAGATGCTAATAACTGCTGAAAAGGTTGTTGAAAAGTTTATTTTGCTGTACAGGTGACACAGCTTTGCTTTATCGCTGAATAGAAAATGCACTGATTTCTCTTCACTATACCCTTGCTTCTTGAAGCACATTCTGTATTCAAACCACTTAGACACAATGGATGCTTCCATGGACACAAGTTACCCATGTGTGCACAAAGGGTAACTCTTACCAGGAGCAGCATCCACCATCCATGAGAGGGCAGACAGAAGGTTATACAAGATGCATCTGTACATCACAGAAAAGGATTCTTGGGAAACCTAAGATATCAGTGGACAAGGTTGTGTTTCAACACTGTCAAGAGTTGTTCAATATCTCCCATTATTTTTGGTACCTATACAGAGATATTCCAGACTGCAGCAAGAATAAAATAAACCCTGTAATTGAAGCTGCACTGTCAATATCACTTGAAAGGCAGCCATGTTCACCAGTTAAATTTTCTTATTATCTTAAGAAATTAACAAATTGGCTGAGATGGGAAGACATCTCTGCATCTCTGGTTGCCCACAGTTGAGTTCTGTCAGATTTTTAATGTTTCCTAGGATAGAGGATCTGGACCTTCTGGGCAACCAGCTCCTGTGCTCGATTACCCTCAATCTTCCTATATTTTTGTTCAAATGGAATTTCCTGTGTTTCAGCCTGTGCCCCCTGACTCTTGTTCTGTTACTGGATAACACTGAGACTGTGGCTTTGCCTTCTTATGTCAACCCATCAGATATTTGTACATATTGATCAGATCCCCCTGAGGCTTCTCCATGCTGAACAAGTCCATCTCTCTGTCTTGTCAAATGCTTCTGTTCCTTCAACATTTCTTTGGCCCATCTTGACACGCTCCAGTGTGTCCTTGTCTCTTATGTACTGGGAAGCCCAGACCTGGACACAGTGCTTATTGGGACTTAGCAGAGAGGAAGGATCTGGGCCTGCTGACCATACTTTGCAATCTATTGGTTATTAGCTCGCTTTGCTGTAACTGTGCATTGCTGTGTCATGGTCCAACTTGTTGCCCACCCAGGGCTTTCAAGTGTTTTATTGCAAAGTGGCTTTTGAGATGGCATAACCCCTCCCAAGGGACAGGTCATTGCATTTTCCTTTGTTGAACTTATGAGAGCTTGTCAGCCCACTTCTCGAGCCTGTCCAGGCCCTTCTGAATGGTGCACAGACATCTGGTATATCAACCATCATCCCCATTTTGTATTATCTGAAAACTTATTGAGGTTACATTCTGTCCCCAATTATATATATATAATTTATATATAATTTATATATAATTTATATATATATATAATTAATGAAGTATTGGTTGGTAATGGCCCAGTATCAGTACTTGGAATACATGTGGTTTTAGCAGTTGAACCCTATCTAGGCTTTGAGGTGCTGATCACAAGCCTCAGATGTTCAGCCAGCTTTCTTTCTATCTCACTGTCAGCTTTTCTGGATCATGCTTCATCAGTTTGTCCATGAGTATGTTTTGGGAGACAGTGTCAAAACGCAGCTGAAGTTAAAACAGATGATATAATGTATTCTTTCCTCCTGCACGAGGGCAGCAATTAGTTGTAAATCTATGCTACTTCCAATTACCTTCTTGTCCTTCATGTACCTAGAAACACTTTCCAGGAATAGTTGTTGTTTCACCTTGCCCAGGATTGAGGTAAGCAGCCTGTAGTTCCCTGAATCTTCTTCTTGCTGTCCCTGAAAAAAGAGTGACAAGCTGTTCCATAAGCTGTATCCTACTGTTAGGTGTGAAGTGCACTTATTCTGTATTCAGTCAGATAATATACAAATGATCCTTACCCACAGATTCTGATTTTGTCCTCAGACCCACAATTTCTGATCCTTTAGCTTTGTCCTCAGACACTGCTCAGAATCTGCACTGGAATTTATTTAGGTGCTTCTGAAACTGCTTTTGTCAGGTTTACCTGATGTCACACAAGATGGTTGCCGTTCCATGAATGCTGCTTATGGCAAAGCTTCCACACACAAGCAACCAGGGCTGCTCCAGGTCCAACTGGGCAGCCAAGGTCTCAGGAGTGCACAGCAACTCTCCCCACTGCACTGGGAGTCAATGATCCTGATGTTTTTCCTCTCTGGGGACTCACAGAAGTTTGATTTTCTTTAGTAAATAATAGAGCATTGTCAAAACAAAGAAGCAGCTTAAAGAAAGGAAGGAATTCACTGGCAATAGTTCCTATTTGTCTGACCTGGAAAAAATTTAGGTCATTTCCAATAACCTCAGAAACAGAGTACTTGAACTCCAGTTCTACCATTAAAAAACACCAGAGATTTGGTGTTGAAAAAAACCCAACCACAAAACAAAGCAAAGTTTCTCATAAAAAAAAAAAAAAAATCTCTGTTGTTTTGGGATGGATTTTAAAAGAAGAATAATTACATTGACAGACTTTAATCTCTGTCTTTTTGCTCATTATTTAGAATAACCAAAAGAGAGCTAACAAACAGCAGCAACTTAAATACCAAGGGCTGATTCTGTTTTGCCCTAAAGATTTCCAAAGCTTCTATTTTTTTTTTTTCCGGAAGAGAGATCTTTCCTTTGGCAGACACTTTTCAGAGAGAGGTTGACCTCTGCTTGTTATCACCATCACTGAAAGGTAGTGAGGTTGCCTTTGTAATAGGCAACCAGACTCCCAGAGGGACTTCTTTGTTTGCTCTCAACTTCCCTGACCGACACAAGGATATCTCCCAGGTGTTAACTCCCCTTAGCTTATCTCTCCTCAAATCTAAGCTACAGTTTAAGGAGTGTATGGCAAGGAACATTACAGAGCACAGTGACCCTTCCCTCTCCCACCACATGCTTTTGCAGGCCAGTGAGTCCTCTTACCCAGTACCTTTGAATCTGCAGATATTAGGCCCACAAAGTCTGTACAACGATTAGTCTTCTAAGCCGATATTTCAGCTTTTGACTATTCCATGATTGAATTCTCTTAACGTTCAAGTGCTAAGGCTTTGATTAATTTATCTTGGCTCTTGATGCTTTACCTCAACTTTGCTGTAGCACTCTGAAGGCCTGCAGCTCACAGCAGCAGCAAGTACCTGCAGCTGTTTGGCCTTTTGGATCTATGGCAAAATCTTTTCCGACAACAGGCCCTTCCAGCTTTGAAGTTTGTGTGGGTCACGTGCCAAAGCAAGATTATCAACTCTCATAACAAAGCATGTCAGGTTCACAGTGTACACAGGATTATGTTGCAAACCTCCTTTTCTGTGACATTTTCCTTCCTCTGGGAATTGTAACTATTGAAGAGACAGTAAAACATCACAGCCATCATGTTCTCCTTTTAGTAATTTATGCAAGGTGATACCTTCAGAAAGAAGAAAGAAACAGAGATGACTGGAACAATGCTTAGCTTTGAACCAAAATCAGCTCTAAATAATTTCCATTTTTACTTGTCATAGGGGCAGTTACCATTTTTCTTTCAATAAATCAAGTAAGGACAGCAGCATTTTATGCCTTCTAAAGAGATGCATACAGTATAATTGCATACAATATATGAGAAAGTACTTTGACCAAACAGGTGGTAGAAAGGTTGTAACTACAAGCCCTCTTGCTCCACTGAGGTAGGACCTGGCAATGTATTGATTTGACAGAGTAACTCTAAAATTGTGGTAAGTAAATCCATCCCACTGAACTGTTCAGCAGCTATCTCCCACCTGGTCCTGCTAATTTCATTACAGATGAACAAGGTCAGGTTGCCTGGGATGCTGAAGCCATCCTGGACAGACTGGTAAATGGTCGAGCTGTATTTTCTAATACTTAATACATTCTTTTTTCTACTTTCTCCTCACTTTTGCCTTGATTCAAGCCAAAATGTGTCAATGGGAATACATCTATTAGCCAAAAGGTTCAGGACTAGACCTCTGAGAGACTTTTGCAATTCAGTGTTTTCAAAAAATGCAGTAAGTAGAAGCCACAGGGAGCCTGAAATATTCTTATGACAGCTGATAATCTAGAACAGGAAAAAACTGTAAGGACAATTCACCATTCAACATAACATACTTTGCTCTGTTAAAAAGGAAAGTTATTTTTTTTCCTCGGCAAATGAGACAATATGATGGGGAAATTAAATTAAATGGTGATGTTATTCCCCTGGGGCAAAAAAATTCTATTCAATAAATTAATTTTACATCAGTAGCTCTTTCCTTTCTTGAAACTGACAGTAATAACCTGACAGCTTAAAGCTTTAATAAACTTCAAGAACTAGGAGACTGTCCTTCCACAAGAAAAAAAAAAAAAGAAAAAAAAAATAAAAAGAAGAAATGCTAAGTGTATCTCAGGTATTAGAGTCTTTCCTTGTTCATTGTAGCATAAAAGTCCTCTAAATTCAATTCTACTTAGTGTATTATTTGATGAACCAGACCACTTAAGATAGCTTTTGACAGCATGCAGTTTTAGTATCTTAATGCTCCCATTCTTCAGAAGATACTCAAAACCTCAATGACATTTCCCATTTGGTGGCTCTAAGTAAATATTATACGAAAAGGGCAAACACATGGAGGAAAAGTATTCTGTCTCCAACAGTCCTGTTTGTTAAAAAAGAATAAGTCACTCTGTACAGGCTGCTGTGTGAATTAAGACAGAAAGCATGAGTTGATATATCCAGTTATCTTCAAGGTTTAGGAGATCTCTCATCACCAGCATCTGAATTATACATTATTATTTTAAACATAGCTCCTTCCTTCCTTCCTTCCTTCCTTCCTTCCTTCCTTCCTTCCTTCCTTCCTTCCTTCCTTCCTTCCTTCCTTCCTTCCTTCCTTCCTTCCTTCCTTCCTTCCTTCCTTCCTTCCTTCCTTCCTTCCTTCCTTCCTTCCTTCCTTCCTTCCTTCCTTCCTTCCTTCCTTCCTTCCTTCCTTCCTTCCTTCCTTCCTTCCTTCCTTCCTTCCTTTCTTTTTTTCTTTCTTTCTTTTTTTCTTTCTTTTTCTTTCTTTTTCTTTCTTTTTCTTTCTTTCTTTCTCTTTCTTTCCTTTCTTTCTTCTTTCTCCTTCCTTTCTTTCTCCTTCCTTCCTTCCTTCCTTCCTTCCTTCCTTCCTTCCTTCCTTCCTTCCTTCCTTCCTTCCTTCCTTTTTAAAATTTTAAAATGGAAATAATGACTAATGGAGTCTATCCACTCATAAATCCATATGTTCAGAACCCTGTGACTGTAGCTCCATGTCTTCACTTTTCTTTATGAGAGCTTGAGCAGATGCTTCTCTGTCTTCTGAATAGCTACAAGGGGAAATAAAGGACTTTGACTTTCTTCCTCCCTCTTTTTTATTTTTAATTCTTGAAGTCAGCTCACAAGTGCAAATATTAACCCCAACCCCAGAATAAGTAATCTCTTTTATCATTCTTCTCATAAAAACTTTATGTTTCTCTGAAAGTATTTTACAACTGTGACAGAAAGCACTGTGACAGATTCCGGTAGGAGATGACCAGGAGAAAGGCTGGGAAGTCAGCCAGAAATTAAGAATGATTCCCCTTTTGCACCCGCTCTAGTGTATGACATCATCCCTTGTACTTCGATGCCTCCATACAAAGGCCTGGGATAACAAGCCAAACATATTGTGCCAAATATCTTTGCTATTATTACAATTTTTCATTTGGGTATGATTCTAATAAATGATTTGTAAATGCAAAAAGGCCATTAAATGGAATAACAGAGAGTTACTCAATTCTTCAGCTGCTCAGAGTAGTTCCAATTAGAGTCTGAAGGAAGAATATTGCCTTTCTATCAGTCAAGCCTGTGACACAGCACATCTCCCTGAGGTCATGGGTCCTGGATACTCAAAGAAAGATGTCACTTGTATTCTGGAATAGATTATAGAGGTTTGCTAATCAGTAAAAATAGCAATCTCCCTAAAGCATTCATTGGGTAGTTGGGCAGAAAGGGCACTTTAATAGCCTAAACTCAAGGCCTTAGAACGCTGTCATCATTCAAAGGACATTTTTGAATACTGAGTAATTAAGTTGAATATTTTTTAGTTATTTCTCAGCACTGGATAAGACCATTACTTTTAAATATTGAACATAACTTCAATTAGGTGAACACTTTCTTTTCCCATGTTCACAACAATGTATTTGAGGATGCAGCAGCAGACCATTAAAAGAAGATGACAACATAAGAGAGTACAACTTTAAGAACAAGACATATCTTTGTTGAAGACTGGGACAGGTGTTTGCCATGCCCCTCCATCTTTCCAGCTTCCCCTTCCTCTGCTGCCAGTGAGCCCCACATAAATTTAGGAGACATAGCATCTAACAGAAGTAAGGGTTTTGGTCTAAATGCTGAAAGGTACAGTGTAAATGCTGTGGATGGTTAGCACGGAAAGAGGACACTAAGGTTTGGGTTTTTTGGAAGTTGCTCAGTGCTTTGTCAAACTCATGCCTTGGTAAAGAGTTTGTGCAATATAGGACTCTGTTGACATTGCAGTAGTCAGTGGAAACCCTTTCCCCAGCCTGAGCATAGCTGGACTCCTTACAGCTAACTCAGACTTAACTGGCAGTCCTTGCTAAAGTTATGAGGAGGCATGTTTGCATATCTGCAAGTGCAGACATAAAAACCAAGAATGGGAATATATTCTGGTAAATTCTCTATTCAATTCTACTGAAAATATTGATTTAAATTGATTCCCTGCCTCTACTTCTTTTCACTGAAAACAAACAAGAGGTCATTTTTAAACCCTAAGGCCTATGAGCTTTGATAATTATGGAAATTTTTTTAAAGACTCAAAAGAATAAATTGACTATGGCCAGGCAAGTTTATTAAAACCTGTATTAATAATATCCTAAATTCAGCCCCATTACTCAGCAAGTCACTGGATCTGGAGCACGATCTTAGCCATTCTTACAAGGTCACCCAGGTAATTTCCTTTGACATATGGCAGCAATTCGGCCTCCATTTCTTTTCCCACCAGGCTTATTTAACATACATATCAGAGATGTGATTCTTTTATAGTACTATTGGCATAATGATAATGTCTTTATAATAATAGTGATTTTATATTTTATTAAAAACATTAATAGGGAATTACCACTCCTGTGAAAACAGCAAAGAAAAAGAATGATGTGCATTGATTCTGTAAATTCCATCTTTGGCATCAAAATAAATGCAATTAAAATTTATTTTTTAATACACCAAATTTGAAATCAAACTGACCAAATAATTCTGATTGCTTAATGAACATGAGAATGGTGTATCTTTGACAGTACAAAGTTTCTGCTGATTCCCATTTTCATATCTATTTAAGATGTAGTATTAAGATATATCCATTAATTATGGAAAAAAATAATTAGAACATTCTTTATGCATTTTACTGTCATTAGCTGTTGAGTTCTTTTAAAACCTGTGTTTTGGAAACATGTTTACATCTGAAAGAGTCTAAGTAGAGAAGAACTCTCCAATTTCCCTCAACTTATCTATCGATATGCCTGACAATCCTCTTGAGGCAGCTTGGTTTTGCCCTGCAGACACCCTCCATTCCTCTGGTTTACAATCTCCCTCCAACAGTATGTGTTTCTTCTCAGCTTTCAGGACCAAAAGGCAGTTTTTCCCTTTCACACTGGATGTTTTGTGTGGTCCAGCATCTTTATCTCCTGGTCCTAAATCCACTCTTCACTTGATCATGGGTTGTCCTGTTGGATGAGGAACAAAGGCTTTGTGGAGATTGCAGGCCCATTAAAGAAGTAGTGGTATGAGGCTGGAAGAGCTGATGTCTTGACAGTGTGAGAAAGAGAGGGAAGATATACCCATATAAATGTTTTAAGAGCTGATACTTCATGAAAATTTCATGGAATTGAAATGTTTCGTGCTGATGACCTGAAACTGTGGGACCTTAGGCTAGAGAGTTGAGCAGAGAGAACTTAATGAGGTTCAACATAGGCAAGTGTAGGGTCCTGCACCTGGGGAGGGATAACCCCTAATACCAGTATATGGGAGCTGGCCTCCTACAGAGCAGCTCTGCAGAGAAGGACTTGGTAGTCTTGGTGGGTGACAAGATGACCGTGAGCTGGCAGTGCCCTTGTGGCCAGAGGGCCAAGGGTATCCTAGGGTGCATTGGGAAACATGTGGCCAGCAGGTGGAAAAAAGTGATCCTGATACTTGGCCCTAGTAAGGCCACATCTGGAGTGATGTGTCCAGTTCTGGGCTCCTCTGTACAAGGAAGACAAGATGCCACTGGAGAGAATCCAGCGTAAGACCCAAAAATGATGAGGATTCTGGAGCATCGCTCTTATGAGGAAAGACTGAGGGAACTAGGCCAGTTTAGTGGTGCTCAGTGAAAGGAGGAGGAGCAATGGCCATAAACTAAAACACAAGAAATTCCACCTCAACATGAGGAAGAACTTAACTTTACATCGAGGGTGGCAGAGCTCTGGAACAGACTGCCCAGGGAGGTTGTGCACTTTCCTCTCTAGAGTTCCCTCTCTAGAGACATTCAAAAACCCACCTGGAGGTGTTCCCATGTAACCTGCTCCAGCTGACCCTGCCTTGGCAGAGGGCCGGACTGGATAATCGATCCCCAAGAATTCTGTGATTCTGCGACTCCAAAGAGCATTCTCATTTCAAACACACACACACACATTCATACAGATTCACTCTCACACACCAACTGAGTCACTATCACACATCAATTCTGTCCAGGGGGCACATTACCATTAGGTCCTTGAAACAGAGATGAAACAGGGGGAAAAGGATGTGTACTCTTACTGGGTGGAATTCATCTCACTTAAATTTAGATGTGTAAAAATTATTCATCTCAGTTAGTCAACTGTGACTACCCTCGAATCAGAGGTAGCAGAGAGAAATAGGTGCACCTGAAATGCATTCATGCTTCCTACCTTAAAAGAAGATGAATTAATCTTTGGAATTACCTGCTTCTCTCCATTGATTATAAAGGGGACATGAAGTAAATAACTCAGACACTGACTTCTAGACATCTGAAAGTTAGGAACTATGAATGTCTTCCCTTCTTTAGCCTGAGAAGGACTGAATTTCACTCTCTGAATGATGAACGAAAACGGCACCTAAGGTCTGGTCGCATTTCAGTTGAAGATTTTCCAGTAAATGCTGTTAAATTGAAAATTGAAATGTTTCATGTATAAATTATTAAAAACAAATAAAATAAATAATTGAAGGGAATAAGAAACAGTACTACTACCCCTGGAAAACCCTGTGCAGTGAAAAATCTTTCCAGATTTAATTTTAGTGTTCTAGATTAGCTAATTCACTAATAATAAAGTAGTACTTTGCAGCTCTAAAATGATCTAAAAGTAATTGATACCATAAGTCTTAGGACTTTGAAAATCCTTGAAAGATTTGAATTAAAAATGAATTATTTTTGACTGTGATAAAAATATGGTTCTGACTATATTCCCAAAGTAAGTGCATTGAATTTAGTTTTCAAGATTGGTTAGGGTAGAACTTTTTTACTTCTGAATAAGAGTCATAAATTTATTGAGAAAAAAAGGTACCATCATTCTGATCAGTATCTTCGTGGTAACAGTATTTCATGAGGATATAAAAGATCATTGCTCAGTTTCTTTTTTGAATTGGATGGATTTAAATAACAGCTTTCATCAAAGGCTTCAAATCCTAATGCTATAAGGTGCATGGGAGGAAGTTAATTTTTAAGGATGGTTACTGCAACTGAATTAATCATTGGGCTGGAATGCCAAAAGGAATGTCTCAGAATTCCTCCACTTCATTTAAAATGTGTTTAAATCTTAGCCTAGAAATGCTTATCCATAGACATGACAGCATTCATTCTGATTTTTACAATATGTGGTTTCACTCTCTTTTTTGTGTTTACCTTATTCAAAAAAGAGAAATAAAGCATCAAAGTGAAATATATGTGTGTTTCTATATGCAAAATTAGCCAGTAATTATTAACTGAAAGGTTTTGTGCTGTGCCTATTCAATTAAAAATTATTACAAAGAAATAATGCTCCTCAATAGAATCTGGATGTTGAAATGTGTGCACTAAGACATGTCCAGAAAGGAGAATTTAAGGGGTTTTGTTTGCTAGAGCTTTTTGTTTATTTACTGTTATACTGGATAAAGAGGATCTTCTGTTGGTTATTTTGGAAACATTTAGTCAAAGAGGAACATTTGGCAGCAAAAACTCACTCTAAATTTATCAATATATATATTTGGACAAACATTTCCAGATGGTTTTCTGGGTCTTGGACTTTCACAAAGCTACACAAAACAAACACTTGTCTTTATGAAATATGCTAGCTATGAAAGGTTACTTTTTCCAGTCACTGAAGTGATGTTTTTAGTCAATCTTGATCTGATAAAAGGGGAAAAAAATCCTTCCAACAAGCTGAACTTACACTATTTAGTGTTTAAACACAGCAGGGAGGCAAGTCTGTCCCAGGTATTTGCAGTTTTTAAGGGCTCTACAGTGTATCAGAACATATACATATAACAGTAGACATGATAATAGCTCCTGACTGCTTCCTCCTCGAGGGACAACATGAGGACACAAGGGCACAAGCTCTGGCAAGACATGAATAATACTAGAATGCAATTTGGTGTGCTTTAAAAGTTTAGAACTGTGTAAAGACTTGTAGACAAAATAAGTCTCTTCAAAGCGGTGCAGTCTGATGATTTCAAAAGACAAGTTTTCCTATAACACCTCCATAAGTTTTTTGTAAATTGATGCAATTATTAAAAGCCTCTTTTAAGCCCTTTATATAGGCTCAGATGCAGGTAGAAGAGGAAGTTCAGCTTTCACATGCAAAAAATCCATTGAGTTAAGATGGGAAAAACTTTAAGTCTGGTCTTGTTGCTGTATTGGGAAAGGGAGGATCTGTGTACTTGCTTGAGTTTTTGTGCTAATGAGGTTTAATTTGTTTTTTGTCATTGCTCTTTCTATATTTTTCCAAAGTAATTTGGTCAAGCAGCTTTGTAGTGAAGTGCAAACTACAGATGCTGGGGATCAGTTGAAATAACGTTTCAAAGCCTTTGGCCTTTGTTCTTAGAAAATAACATAATCTGAGGGAAAGGAATCCCACACAACCCCTCTGAAAATCTTAGACCTAGAAGTCTTTTATGAAGAGTTAGTTTTTTGCAGGTAGGTCTCTGAAAGAGACAGCTGATCCTTGTGTACTAACATATTGTTTACATATCACTCCTGCAGATGCAATTCCTATCAATCACATTCTATATGAAGCTTCAAACTGAAAATCAAATGTAAGTTTTTGAAGACCAAATTTACCCTGAATTTGTTGATTTATTTGTTGTCTGCTTACGTGAGAATATTAATCAACATTTTTAAAAACCTTATAATTAATTTTGCTTTCTCCTTCAAAAAAGTAGAAGCAAGTGGAAGTTAACATTAATTAGAGATATGTAATCTATCAAGATAAATTCGTAGTAATTTTCTTGTCTAGTTACCCATTCTCCATGTCTGAGTTGTATGTTCTCATATATATGTACTAATGAGATTACTGTGAAAGAGGATAAAGTTGGCATCAGTGCCCACAGCTCTGTTGGGCTGTCTATGTGCTTTTGGAACCCATGTGACATGGACTTGGATGCTTTGGCTCACCACTGAGAGCAAAACCCTTCATCCTTAATCCGTTGGGAGGAATTAGAGATGGCAGAGCTGGACAAACTGAACAAGGGTATGGATGAATTAACAGGAACCAAGTTTACTGACTTAAAAATCATGCTTTAAAGGCTTACAGGGAGAAGCACCTTACTCGATCAAATGAAGTTCATGTGTTTTTCATGATCAGTGGATATGATACAAAGAGTACAAGTGTAAAGCTCTTCCACTTCTCTCCAGCAGCCTGTCTTATCTTGAGTTATGCCACTCAAGGGCAAACCTTTTCTGGTTTCTGGTATTTATTATGGTGTGTCTGTGGTGTCTGGTATTTATTTCTGGTACAAAATTATAGTGTTTTTAGCATCTGGTCACAAAACTTCCAGCTCTTTTTTGTTCTCCCTGCCATCTGTAATATTTCCTAGTTCCTGGTCTCTGAAGTCTGTAGTGTATAGTTAAAGAGTAGGCTCTGTTAGAGTACATTACAGTTTTTATTACGCTGATGTTAGAAGCTGAACAGTGAGGACTGAAAAGCTTAGGTTCCTACTTCACTCTGCCAACATACCTTCAGTCTTGTTATCCTTGACTTGGGCTTTTCTTAGCACAAACTATTGATTGTAACCAGTCATGCTAATTTGTGTTTCTGACATTGAACAGAACATAGCAGAGTAACAGAACCTCCTTGGTCAAGCCATGAGAAAGAAATTAAACTTGGGTTCTTGACACACTATAATAGAACTGAACTAGTGTCTGGCATAATCTTGTGGAAAAATTCATATAGTTTGTTTAAATTTCTTTACGTTTTGATTATAGGGGAGATAATGATGAGACCTACATTGTACTACAAATTGTTTCTTGGGATCAAACTATTAATTGATAAAAGTTTTGACAGAATGCTTCTATAGAGGTTTAAAGAAGATTAATGCATTTTTATTTCTGAAATTAACCAGTAAATGTTGATCATTGGTACCTTATTTAAGACAAGGAAAAAGTTACAATTTTAGGAAATGTAGCAATTTGTAGCATTGTAAAAATGTGTTTAGAAAAAAACTGAGAAAAAAAAATACAGATTTTAAAGGAAATCTTTGAAAGCAAAAGTAATGTCATTGCCTTCACGTCCCTAAAAATATATCAACAATTTAATCTAACTGACTTGGTTGTGCCTACAAAACTAGTTTAGTTTTCAGTCCTTCACTGTACATATTCATTGTCATTGACTGAAATTTTCAGACAAGAAAATCAGAAGAAGATTTGAACTCTTTCTAAAAGTGTTCTTCAGTTTTGGATAATGGAGTAGTAGGATTTCAGACTGCATTCTCAAACCAAAATAACTATATGGTTCTGGAGCACATTATAAAGTAAGTGTCATTTGAGACTTACTCATTTGGCTCACTTGAGGATGTACAGAAGCGAAATCAGTGGAATTCAAACCTTGTTATTTCCTGGTCTGTGCTGACAAGGCTGTCATTCCTATGAAAACAAGGCTTGTGCTAAAGAAAATATATAATACTGACAGAATTAGCTCTGGATGGCACTTATAGGAACGTCAGGTTTGGGATTTAGAGATTTTTTTTATTACAGAATATGGATTTCCCTTGATACTGTGCTAAAAATCCCAAAGATATTTCCTGTGGCCTTGAACTGATTTCAATCACTTTTAAATTCATATTATTTAAATTCATTTTATTTTTGGTAAATCAAATCCTAAGAAATTAGCAAGAATAACAATTAATGAGAACTAACTTGGAGACTAATGGCTGAAGTAAAGCTACAAAAACATGAAGATGGTCAGGGCAAAGGGAAAAGGAAAAAAAATTAATTTGAAAACTTAACACTAGATTTTATCTTCTGTTTTAAGACTGAATCAAGGAATATATTGTGATCTTTTATAATCGTGAGTGAAATTTTTCCTCCAAAAGTCATCTCATCCATTTTTCTGCTGGAACTACTCACACAAATGGCTTCTCACAAGTGTGAGAAATGAGTTCAAACTTACTGGCCCATATCACTGGAATAGGAGAAAAAACCCATGGATTCTTACTTGAGAGCAAGTGCATCTGTTGTCTTCATGCCTGGACGTGAGCTGTCTGAGGACATGAGCTTAAGCAGCAAAACTATAAAACCTAACACTGATTACACTAATCCTCCTGAAATCCATGCAGACTTGCCTAGCATCCTGTATATGTTTCAAATGAAACAGTGAACTGGGAGAACTTTAGGCTTGCCAATCCTGTAATATATTTAGGTGCATTTCCCAATACCTCTGATCTTTCAGAAGAAAAAAAAATCACCTTCCTGACACATCAAAAAGCAATACAACACCAAAGCAATGACAGGTTTGATTCTGAGATGTGTGTTGTGTTTACTTGGATTTTGTAAAAGACTTAGTTAGTGACTGATATGGAAGAAATTAAATATATAGGAGCAGCAATTGCTGGTGTGAGCACTTGAGCTGTAGTAAAAACATGGCTCTCTAGTATAGAGAGGGGGCTACAGAGAGCAGCGTGTCACCAAAACCATCGATCCGGGAGACCAATTTGCATGTGTGGGTGTCTGAGTGTGAGGCTACTGGGACACCAGGCCATCCAGGGACCAGATACTGCTTAAACCAGGTGTTTAAGGTGAGTTGCTAGAGAGATTCTGTGTGTCTGTCTGTCTGTGAGTGCGGGGCTCTGTACTGGCTATTGGACTGGGGCTGTGGTCCCAGGGGTCTCGTATGTGCAGGAGCCAGCAACTGAGTAGGCTGGAACCCAGTGGCAGCTACCAGACAGACTCGCTGCTGTAGTATACCATACTGCAGGTATTCATATGCAGCTTTCAGTGCCTTTCTTTCTGCTCAGCCAGAGAGGAGAGCAGGATGAGGTCACCAGTGCTGTTTGTGATTGCATGAGTGCAAGGTTTTCTGTCTGGGATGGTCCATGTGGCAGTGTTTGCACTTATATATGCACTGGGTGTATGTGTGTGTGGTGTACCCACTGGGAATACGTGCTCAGACTCGCTGCTGGCTGGACTTGGGGGCAGAGAGCTCACCTCTCCCTTATCAGCTTGCTAGGTGCACTAACCCCATACACTGTGGGGGCTCTGCTCCTCATACAACCCTGCAGCGAGAGTGCCTGAGGTTAAGTGGAATAAATTATGAGCCTGAAGTTATAAAACAAAGTGTCTGACTGCAAAAATAGCCCTGAAATGCACATGTATTTGTTTATCCTTATAATACTGCTCCAAATATAGGTTCTAAATGGTGAAGTCTGACCCATTTCCATTTGGGGTATGTCAAAAGCAGGTAATGTTTATGTATGTGTCCTTATAGCAACATTCATTTATTCAATGAATTTCATTGTTGCCTCTTGTAAAATAGGGATAATGGAATTAATTTCTTTAGGAAAACTCCTCCTCAATATTTTCATTGATATGCCGGACTAAAATTTCCTCAGAAAACTGAAAAACCAAACCAAACCTAACCAAACAAACCCAAAATAAACCCTCCAGAAAGCCAAACAAAAAAACCACCAAAAAACCAGACAACATCAACAACAAAAAACCCAAACACAAAAACAAAGCAAAAAAACCCCCAAAACCTATATAATGCCCGTCATGTCTAATGTTGCTGCGACGGTTTTCATTTAGAAGAAAATAAAAGAAAGAGTAGACTTGACACATCCTTTTCTCATTTGAGATTTTCACCCCATCTTCTATGCAAGATGTAGCACTGTGCATGTAGCTTTTATTTTGTCATGTATTTCTGTCTGCAGTCATACAGTAATACAGAAGAAGGGAGTTACAGGTTTTTCCCAGACTACTTTCAAATGTTTCTGGGTTCACAAAAACTCCACAGATTACAGGTGGAGAAATGTTGCTTGAAAACAGTTTGAGATCTTATAATGGAAGCAATACATAGGAGCAAAGTAGTACTACCAGCAAAGAAGATAGCTACAAACATCACGGGTGCTTTGGCTATGATTGACACACTGTAGGCAAAACCAACCTTGCTTCTTTGGCATAAAAGCATTGTTTTAGTCTCAAACAAAATTCTGTTTTGTAGCAGCAAAAAGTAAATTTTAAAAATGTGTTCTTGAAAATTCTATTGAATTGAACATTAACATTGCTGAAGAGACAAAAAACCTCCTCTGCAACAATGAGAAAATACTCAGCATTTCCCTCAGTTCCCTTTGAGATTAGCAGGAGCTTCGCCCTATATTTCTGTGGAAGCAGAGGTAGGGCAGAGCTGAAAACTTTCCAAAATTCCCTCTTTCTTTTCCCATGTGTAGTCCCAAAGAGAACAAACAAAACAGAAAGAAAAGAAGATTCCCAACAGTCTCTGAACTGTTTCCCTTCTTCCTGCCGTTCATGAAGAACTTCTGCATGGCCTCATAAATTCTGTGGTCAGAGACAAATTCCTTGAATTTCTTCCACTGTGGAATCACTGGGGAGCCACAGCATGCCAACAGTCTGCTGAGGGATGGTCCACACACAATCAATGGAGAGTTTTGTGTTAGGGAGCTAGTGGCCAAACGTACCCCACAGATCTGCCATAGCCTCACTGCTCTGTTGCATCAAAATAGTTTGTTATATTTAATTACCAGCTGGAACTAATGACTGGTTCTTTGAGATCTTGGTTGTTATATGAGTCATGACCTAGTGAGCTAAGTAGAGGACTAGGACAGGAATATTGACGATCTAAGCTCGGCTTTGCACTTGCTTTTCTCTTGGGATCAAATAAGCAAGCAAGTTTTTTCTTACATTAAGGAAAAGACGGGGATGCTATTGGAAGTATTGGTTTACATGATGTCATTACAATCTTAAGCTCATACAATTATGCATATTGTTACCACTCCTTTCAATTATTTTTTTTTTTTTTTTTTTTTAAGTAGCAAAGTGGTGGAAGGGCTTGGAAACCACTCACTTTGGAGAAAGTTTGGACAATCTGTTTAAGACAGGAGCAGTGGTAAAAACACACACACAGATATATATATATATATATATATATATGAAAAAACCACAACCACAACCACACCTTCTCCTCTGCGGCATAAAATGTAAAAAATGAAACAAAGAAAATTTTGAAGTCAATAAAAAGGAAGTGTTTTAAATCCTAACAAAAAGTTCAGCTGTGGAACTCTTTGGGATACTGTTGAACCAAAGTGTTAGCACAAATGGAATGGCATGAATGTGATTACAGATCCACTACAGTTGAACAGCTGTTCTATAAGCGGACAGAAATAAAATGCTTTCAGATGAACAGCTAAAACCAATAGATTAATGCAAAATGGTGGTTTTTTTAGACATGATATCTAATTATAGAAATTGTACACCATTTTGCTAGGAGTAGAGTGCAGTTTTTGTGTCACAAAGATATAAAACTGTAAACATCCGTTAATAAAATATCATAATAATTTCATATAACACATGATATTATATTATTACAAATGATAATATCACATCCTACAACATCACACAACAAGCTTAGTAGCATATAAAAGTCTTTCATGAGTCTTCTAAGGGTTTCTATGAGAAGAAGAATATGAACTTCCAAGGAAGGTTCATCTTTCATACAGACATCACCTCAGGATTTCATTGTTTTAGTTTTCAGTAATGTCAGTCCAAACCGACAGGGAGACTAGAAACATGAAACATTAGAATAAAGTATACTGAAGAGAGGTGGTTCTTCAGAATTCAAAAACCAATGGTAGAGACCAGAGATGAGAATCAATACACAGTGAAGAATTAGGGAGGCAAGAAATATGGCTAAATATAAGAGAGGTTTTAAAATCAAAACCTGAGTATTGATGGGGAATAGATGTCAGATAAGAGAGAAGGGACAAAACAGAATGATTAAGAGAATTGACATAAAGAAAACAAGGAATTTAATAATTAAAATATCTATGTCAAAAGAATAAAAAAGGACAAGTGAAAGAAAATAAATGAGTAAAGCAAAAGTCAAATCAAACAAAGGAACTGTGATCAAATAAAAATGGCAGCTGAGTTTGGATTTCTAAAAGTTCAACACAGAACATTACACTCCTTTTGTCTTCTTGTTTCTTTGTGTTTAATAACACAATCAGAGAAGTCACTTATTTAATTACAGTCTCTCTTCTTGCCTTCACTACTCACATAATTTCTGTGTTTGGTAAGAATTGCCTATGGGATCTCAAGCAAATCTCTTAACTCTTCTCTCACCTCAGCCCCCTCATCTGAAAACAGTGAATATAAAGTGTCTCCTTTTCTTCCAAGAGGGTTTAATTTTCATTCTATTTTCTTTAGCAACAAACGTTGTTTGAACACCTGATAATTTTTGCAACTGCTCCATGCAAGCCTGTGAGCCAGAGGGGCTTTGTTTTCTGTTCTCTGCATTGCCACTCATTTCTTGCATGATTCCAGATAGGTCACTTAACCTCTATGGGCTTCTACTTCCCCATTCATACGGTGGGATAATACTGACCTACCTCAGAGAGGGATGTGAGGCTAAATTAGTGTTTAGAAAGGACTGCTGAAGTACAAGGTATAAAGTATTATTATGCTGAGTGCTTCACCGGTGAGAAACTAACCTCGTGACTGAAAATCAGTTTAATATATGAAGCTCTAGCAGCTAGCATGGATTTGCTGATGAGAAGGGTGGCTGCCCTTGAGAATGGAAAAACACAGTCCCACATTGCACTGGCCACATTCACTTTGCTTACTCAAGAGCAGACAATGACAGGCAGGGGCTGGAGGGGGAAGGAGGAGGGGAGGATTTAAAGTTAATCTTGCCATGCGACTGTGTACAAGAATTACTGTCAGTACAGAAAACTGACACAAGGTAGGGAATGAATCCAAAAAACACAAGCTAAAAATGTGAACAAGGAAGAAGATTTGATTTTTCTTTTCCTTTTCATTTTTTTCCTCTTTGTTTTATTTGGTGCAGCAATCTAGACCTCCTCCACTGCTCCCTCCCATCCCCCTTCCCCTGGGAAAAAAAGAGGAGAACTCTTATTAACCAGTGCCTCTTTCTCCTGTGAGTAGGGAAATGCTTCAACACTAAGTCACTTAAGTGTAGGTTACTGTGCAGCCATACTGCTCCCTGTGAATGATGTATGGCTATTCAAAGCAGGTATCTGTGTGCAGATACCACTGCACATATTAGATCGCTCCAAATAAGGATACCTCTGGTGAGGTTGGAAAAAAGTCACGGCTCAGACATATTTATGGAAAAGAAGATGTATTGAAGTAGCTGAACTAATAGATCAATGCACCAAAGTTTATGGGTACAAGTCAGCTGTCACAGGCATGGTTAAGGGAGTTATAATATTCCAGGGAAGTCCCATGCTTAAAATAAAATAATAAAAAAAAAAGATTAAAATTGCTCTGTCACTTAATTGATAGACCAAACCTGAATCAATCACTCCTGATTGCTGGCCAGCTCTCACATTCACCATATGTCTCTGGATTTCTAAACTCAAATATAAATCTTTTCATCACAGGCAGGTTTGAACACAACAAAACCTTAACAGTGAAATTTCTTTTGAAAAGAAAGGCAGATGAAGAAGCAGAGATTCTTATTCTTCCACTATCATTCACAGAAATAGCTCTCTTGAATCACTGTGGAAAGACAGGTACTTGAAAAGCAGAATCTGGCTCTGAATATCGATATATATTGTAACAGGGACACTCCTTGTAAAAACTACACTGTGTCCTCTGACCATGTGTGTGATCTCTGTGTGAGCTCCATGCTGTACAGCCCCCTTCCAAAAGAGGCCATAATATGAGTTGTCCAGGAAGAAAATTGAACACATCTCTTGTCCTTCCCTTCCTCTCAGCTCCCACAGCATAATCGTATTCCACTCTGTTTCCTCCAAGCAAGTTACTGTCCTTTATGTCCATTAGAAAGAAACCAACAAGCAAACCAGATAGTTTCACAGTTTTAACACAGAAATGCACACAGGTTTATGTTCATCCATGCAAATGTACGTTCATGTCCGTATGCCTATATACACAGCCATGCACATACGTATATGTGTATGTGTATGTATATATAATGTGTATTTCCATGTGCATTTCTATGTGTCTACAGTGAATACAGTCAAAGTGGCAGTAACCTCTGCTGGGGGTAAGTTGTGAAGAGCCAGGAGCAATGGTTAAGTGGTCCACAGGGTGGAAGAACCTCTAAAACATGCTCTGCTGCTGCAAAATCCATAATGTGAAACCACAGATAACAGATGGGCAAATGCTTCCATATAGTTTTTTCTTAGCCTCACAAAAATAATTTGAGAATAACTGAAATATAACGGTTAGCACAGTAACTGCTATTAAAAATGTGATTTCTGCAGTGCAGTTATGTGTGGAATTACACAGCAATCTCTGATATAGAGAATGCATTCAACACCCTAGAAAAGTAAATTTGATCTGTCAGTAGTAAACTCTTCCTTCTTGTCTTAACATGCACCTTGCTTCACATCTCTGGTTTGATCAGATTCAACTATTACCCTTGTAGGGCATGTACATATAATATATGCATATTTCATCTGTTTCCCTAAAACTTCCCTATAAGAAAGGATACCATACCTATAAAAAAGTTATCATACCCTTTCATCATATAAATAGATAATAACCACTCTGTGTGTATAATCTGATATGCAGCAGGCAAACTTCAGGCAGAGATAAAGTAGGCAGCCAAGACCCCCCACTCTCCCATCAGTGCTCCTTGTGCCTAGGCCCTGCAGATCCATGCCAATCGGTGTTCCCATAAAGTCCTGTCCTTTGTGCAGCAGAGACAATCCCCAACATTTCTTCCACCTTGGAGAACCCAGCCTGGCCCCATAGGGCTGCACCTGGGCTCTTTGCTCTGAGCCTGCCCACATAATCTTCCTCACGGGGGAAAGATTATCCTGCTTTGCTGTGGCTCTGGAGTCTTGTCTTTGGGGCAGCAAAATTCAAATTTGCTGCACTGCTGGTAATTTTGAGACACATCCAAATCTACATTTCCAGGTCCAGCGTTATAAGCCATACTGGTGCAAATTTCACATAATGAAGAAAAAAAAAATCATTGGCATTTTCTGTTCTGTTTTTGGAAGCACATCACTCCAGGCCTAAGAAACTGCTGTCTTTTTTGTGCACGATGCTCTCCTTAATATACTCGGTGAACTTTAACATACAAAAACTTCAGCTGCTAATTCAAGATAACCTAGGTTTTCTTCTGGCAAAATTGAAGTAAATATAAATCACTTCCCCTGATGATTTTTACAATATTTATTCATGGACCCTTCAGTATGAAGTACTTTGATTAAACAATTTAGCAAAAGCACAGCAAACCCACCTGCTGTATGCAGAACAAGAACTGAGCATCTCCAAGGCTGTTACAAGCTATTATATGTGTATGAAAGAGATACTTTACACTTGCAGCCAGAGATCCAGAAAAGTGACAGCTATACAAATATACACAAGCAAAACACAACGGCAGCATGGGAAATTATATATTCCCAGCCTTTTCTGTATGCTTTACAAAAGTGGAAAGTTTTTGAGATTATCTACAGTAATTAGGAATCCCCAGTTGTGTTTACATGGTTAGCAAGTGTAAAATACGATGACCTGCTGAGGATTTGCAAACAGCTAACTTATAATGATGGATCGTGGTGAGAGGACATGTAAGATTTCCCAGACTTCTGCTGGGAATACTTCAAAAATAAAGCACGTTGTTTTCCCTTGGGGTTTATAACGCCTCTTTGACTTAATCAGCTTGCCTTTTTGCTCTCAAGGAGAAATTTCTCCAATTTTACTCATCGGGAGAAATTACAATGTTCACAGTGCTATGGCGGTGATTTTTTAACTATCTTTTCTCCTGGGAGACATTGGTTAGGGTAACAAATAACTCCCCCATAGCATTTGGTTCATTATTTTGTAAGAATACAATGTTTGAGGAGAGGATACTATATCTATATATGTGTGTGTCTATGTATGTATATTATACTTATGTAAGTACATGTTTATGAGCTTTACATATATATGTCTTTATAGATAGATGCAAAATTCAGATAACTCAAAGAAACCATATATCTTTTATATTAAAAACATTTGGGCAAATAGTTATTTATTTCAAATTGTATTAAGTCATTAAAGGAAAATTTTGCATTTAATTTATATTCTTATGGTGCTCAAGAAAATAATTCCTTTTTTCCATGATGGGATAATTTATGCAAGCCATGCTCACTTATTTTATACAGTAACATTTGAGCAGAGCTATCAGTGACTACATGTTTGCTCTCATGGCTCAGAAAAAGCAAGCAGGGAAATGAGTAATGCTTTATTACTGCCAAAACCTGCTCAAAAGTGAAGAATACCCCTAGGCATATTTTGAAATGTTACTGTGGGGTAGGGGGAGCTTTGCATGTCTCCCTAACAGAGCCATATAAAGCAGAGTTGAGAGGTGAAAATGATTCAGGAGAGCTGCTTTGTAGCTTCAGGACAAGCCATTCCCATCTTTGTTTATATTTCTGGCTAGTACTAGATGAAAAATGAGAAAAAAAAAAGATTCAAAGATTTAAAAAAATGGAAACCAATTGCAACATTTGACTATAATATTCCATCTACAGTTCCAGGACACTAGCCTTTTTTTAGGCTTCTCAGTTCTGGTACCAGGTAAGCCAGCTGGGATCTGGACACCACTCTAATATTTTTAGGCAGATACTCCTTTTCCCTCCAAGCAGATTGAGGTGATGGTCTGTAAACAAAGGGTAAGATTTGTCTCACCTGGCTTTAGCTATCTAAAAGTTTAACTGTCACCAAGCTTAAAATAATCATTCAAGCTTCAGCTAATCATTCAAGCCCCTTGTATAGTCCATAGAGACAAACAGAGACCCAAGAGAGGGATTTTATCATATCTGAGATACACACCTGAGAAAAATTTCCCCTCCTTCTTTATGCCAGAATTGGAAACGGGTCCTTCCTTAAATTAGATAGCTAATTTTCTTGTTTAACGCTAAGTGGAATGAAACTAGGACACAATGTATAGCACCACATTTTTGATTTTCCATGATTAAACCTCCAGGGAGTACCCAGAGATTTACATTTTCCTTTATATTTTCATCATCTCCTTTTTACACCCCTTGGCCAATTTAGAGCTGAAAACTTACAGGAGTTGCTCTTCTTAGTCTTCTACACCTTCCCAGGAACAATTTTGTTATTTTATCTTTCAGCCTTACGAAGTGAAACATTGCTCCAAACCTTTCTTTTTCCACACCAGGACAGTAGTTCCTCTTGAGAAATATGTACATCGTGTAGTATTGAACATTTTTGGTCCTCAGTTTGTTTTTACACTAATGAATGAGTTTTAATTAATTTGTGGTTGGTTATGATCATTAAGGTTCTTCCATTTCACAAGTGGCTAAATGTTATGTTTGTATTGATTACAAATGTAGATCAATACACTATGCTTTTTTTAAACTATTCCAGGTTTATGACAGGTAAGTAAAAGGTATACTAGAGAGAAAGGTGTGCTTGGTTTTTTATCTTTAGGTTTTTTTCACAGCTTTCATAATATTTTCTTATTTTTGTGTGTGAGGGAAAATATTATAATCTTGATTTTTTTAAAGTGGTACTTAATGCTTCAGGTGTGCTGAAATATCACATACCACTTTTCATCAGGAACTTGTAGATTAACAAATATTGATGAGCTTCTGAAATTCCTATGAGACTAGTACATGCATGTTATTTAATGAAGGTAAGGCTCAAGGAGGTTTAACACATTTCTTCAACTTAAAGCTTTCTGAAGTAGATTACTTAATGTTTATGACTTGTGTATATGTCAAAAGATTTCAGAATAAATTCTTATTCACTATCACTACAAACATATCCCACATACTCAAGATTTGATTGCATCTTAGTGGGGGGATTACTAATGTTTCATAAACTGCATTCATACTTTTAACTATCTCTTTCATCATGAAGTGACTCATTGCCTTTAACTTTGTGAGAGGTTCTCTCTTTGATGTTATTTTCTTATTTTGCATAAATTTGTTTTGCAGTGGTTTCTATCTGTGGTTTAACATTCTATCATTGTCTGTCAGTTGCATTATTTTTATTACTATTCCAGTGACATTTTTTTGATTTTCCAGTCTCTCCAAACACTAAACTGTTAGCAGTTAAGGGCATGCCTTCAAAGGCTATGAGTAAAGAACAGAGTGCAAACTCTTTTCATATTAATGAACCAAATATAAAATTTGGAAATTAGTTTGTATATAATAAGGACAGGGTCCTCATTATTTAATTTATTAACCTTTGGCTTTGGTTCCAAACAGAATCAGTCTCAAAAAAATCCCACACTTCCACAGTAGGGAAACCAGTAGGTACAGAAAATACCATAATCACCATTAGGATGCCAGTATCTATCATGATCATCACTTATTGGTTGATAGAAGCTCAAGAAATCCCTATGTTCAGAAGATATTATTGAATATTCTCCAGTGGACATCTAGACCTCTACAAAAAGTTAAAAAATTAATTAGTACTTTTTTGGGATATCTAATCTATCAAATCAAACTAAATGAGGACTATTTGTTTTAGTGTATTTTCTGTCAATCTCTTCCATGTATGTAAATGAGCATGACACTTACTCTCATGGACTGAGCCAATTTGGAAGTTTTAAACAGAAGCAGAATCAGTTTGTGGAAAGCCATATGGTCTCCTTATGATCTGCCATTAAACTAAATAACAGATTTACACCCACAGATACAACAGCAACAGCAAAAAAAAATGCAAACCCCCATTTTTCACTTTTAAGTTGTTTCTGCTCTGAAGGTCTTACATTTTTATGTTTACTTTTTTTTTTTTTTTTCAAAAGTAACAAAAATGCTGTGGAATCCGAGAATGCTATTTGTGTGTCCTTCTCAATTATCAGCAAATGGTTATTATTGAATGGCCATCAAGACGAAAAAAAAAGATCAGTCAGAAATCAGATTATCCGTTAGCAACCCATAGCTGTAACACATCAAACATTTGGGATTTTCTCACTTCATGCCCTTCTATTTCTTCTCACTTCTTTAAAGTGGCTGGAAGATGGAAAGAAGGAACATTTCTAAAATGTCTTAACTGAATATCACACAAGGCAAAATAGGAGAACTCATTCATCTAGTAATTTCTGGGAATTGCATCCAGTAATTTCTGCAATTTCTGACTCGGAACTGAAGCCAGTGACACCCTTGGGTAAATGCTGTCTCCCTGATGCTTAGTTTTCATATTAGGAAAACATCAGTTTAGATGCCATGATTTTCACTGGTATTTTTCTTTCGCTGGTATTTTTTCATGCCGGTTAGCTGTCCATGTTAATAAAAAAAATCGTAGACAGTTTTCCATTTTAATTTGTATGGCTTCAGTTGCCATCCACAAGTTTCTTCTGTCATAACCTACCAATTTTTTTCTTCACATGGTCACACCAATGGTCTGTAAACAGGTAGCCTCAGGAGCTGAATTCCCCTGTTTCCCCCCTGGAAATATTTAGTTCAAAAATTCCTTTGTTTTCTGCAATTTTCTAATAACTCTTTTAAGAGTTTATATGTGGATGTTTTTAACTTTTGTAATAGTCTACCATCAAACTTGCTCTTTCCTTATAGAAAAATAGAACACTCTACATTTGATTAACTCTTCCCTGTTTATGAATATTCCTATTTCATTAGTCCATTTTACCACCATATTGCACTGGGAGCTCAATATGCTCTGGTATCTACAATAAACCACAAATTTATTTTGGAGTCACCACATCAATGGCAAGGTCCTTCAGCCTGCACAGACATCCCTTCATAGAACTGTAACTTTGTACTTCCCAGTATCAAGATGGAATTTGTTTGAACAAGGCACAGCTGCAGAGCTCAGTTCACTTGGTATGACTGACATCTTTGTCATTATGTACCGCTTTGCCAACCTTTGTGTCACCTGCCAATTTTATCAGCAGCAATTTTATACTTACTTCCCAGGCCCTGATGAAAATATTGAATGATGCAAGGGAAAGCACTGATCTCCAAAGCACTCTGTTAAAACCAGTCCCTTCAAAACGACAACCTCATTGACAGCTACCTTTAGAGACCTACCAGTTTCTCACTTTTTAATCTTTATAATGTGCATTGCTAATGCTTAGTACTAAAGTTCAACTAGAAGATCATGTGTACCTGAGCTAAAAGACTTATAAATGTCTACATTTATTTTTATGAGGTAATATATAATTTTTTTTCAAGTTAGATTTGTTTGATAGACTCTATTTCCTATAAAGCAATTCATAGTTATTAATTCCTTATTAAATCCCACATAGGTTTTAACAGTATTTTTCCTGAGCTGATGTTAAGATAATATATTACTATGATATATTTAGCTCATGCCACGCTATACATATGTCAAATAAGGCTGAACTGGAGGACTTGGTAGGAAAATAATCTTTATTTGATAGCTAGTCAGAAGCATATCTCTGGAACTAGAGGCGTCATTTGTATTTTTAGATAGATAAAAAATGTACTCATTGCTCAACCTAAGCTTACCCCTTCAGAGATGATTTAGTGACATCAAGTGACTCAGAAAGTGCATCATTGCTTCAGCCCTTACACTTTATGAACAGTGGATAATTACTTCTTTTTAGCATCCTAAGCTAACCTCTTCCCTCTCTTCAAAAACCTTAAGAAGGTTAAAAGCTCTCAATTCAGTTTTATAATTTGAGGGAAACCTTTGAGCACTCAAACCTTTGCATCTGCTGGACTCTAGCTTCCTTTAAGAAAGCTGTGCATCAGAGGATTTACAGGACACTTCCTTCCAAGGTTTGTAGTTATTTTCCAAATATGTCTTCAAATATGTTCTGTTAAAACTTTCTTCCTTAAAATTTTTTCCTGCACTATGGATAAATGATCTTCAAGAATCCATCATTCTTGGTAATTCCTTCTTGCCGTTATTTTATACTTGACAATAGTCAACAAAACTCTGTAGAGCTTTTTAATTGTGTGCTCTGAAAATTTTGCAGGCAAAGTGCCAGCCACTTAATTGTGCTAATTATTATTCACGCAATAACGCCTATTAGTCTGCACTTTTTTTAAAGGGGTTCAATCTGCATTCAGATCTTGCTTGCTTGGCAGAATGTCATTATAGCGGCTTTCAAAATCTGGCAATAAGCCTAAGAAGAGTCCATTTTTGCCACTGGGACTGGCTAATCCAGACATCATTATTGATCAAACTGACACATGCCTGCCAAAATGGCTACAAGAAAAACAGGAATCTACACTGCTCCAGTATCTCCAGCCCAAGTCTTCAAAAATTATAGGGACCAAAAGGTGAAATTGTGTTTATATGTGAAATCAAACATATATTTACAAGCAGAAGGGTAGAGTTCCAGAATTGCATTTAGTAAATGTCCTTTCAAAGATACACTAAGAGAACACATTAGAAGAAAAAGGAAGTAAGACCACTGGAAGCATCTGGCTGTTTAAGTCAAGTCTCAGGTCTGGAACTGATAATAAGATGTCAAATTATCAAATTATAAAGCTTAAACATCTCCTATCCTTCAGTCCGATATTTACAGATCCACTCCAGATTAATTTAGCTATGAAGTAAAGGTACAGTTTTAAAAGTAACTGGGAGCATCAAGCTTCTCCAATAAATGTGACTCCTCAACAATGAGAATTGCAGGAACAACACAGGAGCCATTATAATTTTTCTACACCATGGTATCAGTGATGAAAATAGAGTTCACAAATGAACTTGATGCATAAACACAGGGTTATTTGGAAATTCCATAGGCTATTTTTTATGTTGCTGAATAAGTAACTCCATGTGACCATTTAATAACATGAAGGACGTGAGATCCGATTTGCTTGTTAGCAGTTAACACATGATGTACAGCAGGATGCGTTTCTAAGCAAGGCAGAAAAGTAAAATAGGTGTAGAACTGCAGAATGGGGAGGGTTGGAAGGGACCAGAGTAAGTCATCTGGTCCAGTCTCCCTGCTCAAGCAGGGCCATCCTAGATCATATGTCACAGGATTACGTTTAGACAAAACTGAATATCTTGAATATCTTTAGTGAGGGAGACTCTACATTTCTGGGCAATCTGTTCCAGTGCTCAGTCACCTGCACAGTACAGAAGCTCTTCCTGATATTCAGATGAAACTTCTTATGCACAAGTTTCTGCCCATTGCCTCTTGCCCCATTGCTTGGCACCACCAAGGTGAGCCTGGCTCCATCCTCTTGGCACCGTCCCTTCAGATACTGACAGACACTGATGAGATCTCCTCTCAGACTTCTCTTTTTGAGACTGAACAAGCCCAGCTCCCTCAGCCTTTCCTCATAAGAGAGATGCTCCACCCTTGCAGCCCTTTGCTGAACCCATCTCAGTGTTCAGTGTTCTGGATGCTCTTATAGTGGGGAGCCCAGTGTTGAATTTTGGTGGGGGACACCACTCGTGACAGACCTCCAGCCTCCCTGTGCCACTGATTACAACCACTCCGAGATCTGCTGTTCAGCCAGTGCTCACTGTTTGACATACAGAAAGTATGTTTTTTTCTTCACATGTGATGAAACTCTTGTGCAGCCTCCCAGTATATCCACTAGGCACCTAATAAGGAACTTTTACTGACTGATGCACTGAACTGAGCATCCAACAGCTGTAGAACAGAAGGCATGAGATCAATGGAAAGCTGAGTTTAGCAATGTTTGATTTCTTTTCTTACATGAATTTAGAAGTCAGGTGTCATGAAAAGGTTCATTCACTGACCTAAAGAAATGTTGATTAAAAAAGCAGCACTGAAAGGGGAGCAAAAATTAAATTTGAGGGTTATGATGGAGAGGAAGAAAAGATTTTCTTACCTTTGTGTAGAAGACTGAAAAAAAGAGAAGATAGGGAAATTTATATTTTAGCTGAAGAAGAAATTTATTGAATGCTAGTATAAACTGAAGAGAAGTTAGAAACTTCTCACCAGTGAGGAGCTCCACATATTTTTTTCTAGATCCTAAGTGCTCTACAAGCTTCCCCTACCATTAATAAAATAATTAACTGATTAAAAATATAGTTTTAAAAATTTATTGGCCAAGACTTGTTCGCATCCAAATAATTTTTGCAAATCTTAAATTTATATTAAATAAATTAGTTCAATGATTTTCCACTTCTGATACAGAATCATATCAGCATAAATAAGAGATACAAGGATGCTGAAAATGAACAGGATTTTACTGATGAGAACTTTTTCACTGAAAAAGGTTGATGCATTGAGCTGAATGATTATTTGAGCTTATCAAGTTCAACAAAACTTTGACCAGGGAAAAACCTCTCAAATCTAGAGAAAACCTGCTGATTAAATCAGAGAAAGATAAAGACAGAAATGACTGCTTTCCACAGAACAGTTACAATGTAATGCCTATTGGCTGAAGCATGAGTTTTGCAGAAAATCCCTCACCTTAATTTGCTGTATATGTTTCTTTTTTCATAAGTGTGAGGTAACAGAACGTAATGATAGAGAAAAACATACATGAATTAGTTTGGATTTGGGGCAATACTGAAGAGCCAGTGTCACATCCCAGCTCTTGCTCAGTCTTAGCATTGAATAGAAACCACAGGTTTTCAGATCATGCTTGAAAGCAGATGATGCAAATTTTGGTTGAGATGGATACTGACAGGTATCCCTTCTCCTTATATACCAATTAGAAACAAAACGGCGAAGCTGAGACATTTTCCAGAAACTGGAACCGTCATTTTTCAGTTGGAATTGAATTAAATATATTTCTGTGTTTTTAAACTTCTGGAACTAGTCCTTTCTGTTGCCATCTTTAGTCTTCTCACACTGCTGGTGCATGTTAAGTACTACTGTGCTTTGCCCCACTTCCAAGAGGGTCAGCAAGCCTCACATGCCCTCACATGGTGTCAGATGTTACCATCTTTTCCTTGCCATTTTTTCACTACCCTGACACTTGTGCTTTACTCCCATTTTGGTTTCCTGGTGGGAAGTACAAGTCAAATTAAAGGAAAGAGGGAAACACTGGAAAGAAATTTAAAAGAGTAGAGGAGGCTAAGGAGGGAAGTGAAGGATCAAAAAAAATCTCCAGAGTAAGCTGCATGTTCTCCTCAACACTCACAATCATCTATCTACACCACATTTGTAAAAGAAATGGAATTAAGCAAATTTTTTTAAAACATATGTTCTAAAATATTATGACATTTCAAACAGTAATACTTGTTTTCACTCTATCATGTTTTATCCTACTGACACAATGGCAGAACTAACTACTGACAACAAGGGAAGAGTCCTGCTTTGAGGACTTCTCCAGTGCTGGCATCAAAGTAGCCTGTGATGTTTTAATAGTATGACAAATCATTATAGAAACCTTCTAAGGGATAAAAAACCAAGGGGATAAAAACTTGTTTATCATTCACCTCTGTTACTGGTTGCATGAAAATTCAGTTACTATAGAAGGATCAGCCAATTCTACTTTTTCACACTTGCAGGGTACATATCAGCAAGGCTATGAGTGAGTGTCAAGAGTGGGTTTAATTCTATATACGAGACCAGAAGTTTTGCCATCCACCCAGCAGATTTGATAAGATACCAAGTTAAAGGAGGAACTAGCCGTTCATGTGATGTTCTCCTGGAACCTACT
Source organism: Motacilla alba alba (assembly GCF_015832195.1). Lineage (NCBI taxonomy): Eukaryota > Metazoa > Chordata > Aves > Passeriformes > Motacillidae > Motacilla > Motacilla alba. Next base: position 40,373,522 of record NC_052018.1, on the reverse strand, counting down.
GAAGGGTCAGAACGGATCTTGCACCATTCCAAAAGTAAAAGGAAAGATTATGCCACCAAAACTCTTACATCAAAGAAAGCGTGGTGTTATTGACAAAATAAGACTGTTGAAAAGAAGACAGTTTTGTATGAAGAGGTACCTTTTCTACCAGTTTGTCCTAGTAATCATTGCCTTGTTAGTGGCAGGACTATAAATAGCTCTCTATCATTTTACTTTGAAGATGCCAGCTTATCATATTTATAGGCTTTTGAAAACTTGTACCCCTAAGTCCCTCTGATTTTCAATGAGACAAAGAAACATAACTGATTTTAAACATAAGATTTGGTTTTCTGTTACATGTGCAACACTGTTGAAAATGTGCTTGAGTATCAATGAATGTAGATTAAATCTATACTCCCAAATACCTAAGGCACTTCAGAAAATGGAAATTTGGTGCTTCTGGAAATATTATTTATGGTGCATTCATAGACTTTTATTTCCCGGTTGAATATTCTTTGTGGTTAAAGGAGAATCTATATTAAACTTCATATAATTCACATTATCTTAAAAACTATACAGAAAATCTCTGTGTCACTCTCTCTGGGTGTCCTTGCCTTCTTGCTCTCCTTTGTATTACTACAGCACACTCATTGCACCTTCTCATAAATTAGATCATCCATATCCCAGAGTTTGCACTGTGTATCCATAGGAATTTATACAGTGATTAGAACAATGGGGCCCTGATTCTGAATGGTGCCTTTGGGATTTCCTGTGATATCAATTATATACAACACAATCCTGCCATGAACAGCATTACCCTCCAAGCCACTCAGCTCCAATTGCATGATACTTAAAATTCCTCACCTCATACTCAATGGCCATAAGAGGAGAAGAAAAGAGTAAACAAACAGGAGATGACCTTTATGAGTAAAACATCTAAGCATAAAAAGATTAATCGACCCCCGTCAGCCAGTCATTAAATCAAATAAGAGCTTTTCTTGTACTTTTAAAGCTCAGATTTACAGTCAGGCAAATTGTGTAAAAAGGCTGGTAATACAGTGACGCCCAGTGCCACTGGGCTTTAGAAAGCTGACAGTTGCTGTAAAATAGTCATTAAACAACCTCTAGAAGAGACTCATCAGCAGATGCCCCCAGGTGAAGGAGAGAGAAAGCTGAGAGAATGAAGGAGAATCTAACATCTTAGCATGACTGAATTAAACAGAGCATATTATGCTGATTTTCAGAGTCAGCCCAGTAATTTAATTTTCATAGCAGTTCCTTTGATTGTAGCAACCATTTTATGAAACATTAATAAAACTTCTTTTTTATGTAGCATGCATCCCTTTTCCATTTCATTAAGAAAAAAGACAGGATGTACAAATTTGCTGACCATTAGCTCTGTAAATGACAAAAACAAATGAAAGATTATTTTTAATGCAGTACCACTGTGGTGGGTAGACTATATTTGGCTTCACAATAATTTCAGCACAAATTAGAAGAGACAAACAAACTGTACATGGATTTGTCATATTGTACTGCAATGTCATTTCATAAATGAGAATAGACTACTATGTCTGTGCATGTGCGCCCATATACTATTTTTATATGTAATTACAGTTAGTAATGATATATTCATTAAAATAGCTTCTTCTCTTGCTTTTACTGGTGCTAATTGCATAACTATTTGGAATTAATATCAACATAAACCTGGTGTAAATGAATAGAAGAGATAATAAATGCAGTTATCTCCTTGGGATAGTGCAGTACACACATACAACTATATGCCCGTTGTCAGCTGTCATTTGCCCAATTACGAGTAAACACGGAGAAAAAAAAGAAGTTTTATAAATTTTCAACAGGGGTTTATTCTGCAAGATTTTACAAAATGATTTTACAAAAATATGGGGGAAAAATTAATTTCCCCTATACATATTTTTCCTTCCATCCTGCCTTTCTGCAACTCCTTGTTTTTCTCTGCATATTCTAACAAGATTGAAGATATAACTATAAAGACATGTATGTAAAAATGAATAAGAGAAAACCACAAGGAAATAAAAAAAAAAGTTGCATTGACTTCACATCTTTCACTTCTGCTGGGAAAATTGTTCTTTTCTCTTTAAACCAAAATTTCCCTCTACATTTTTGCTTTGGAAAAGCAGACAAACATTTTTTTCAGCAAAAATGTCTTCCTTGAAGAAACACTGACACGTCTTTAACCAGAGAAAATACATTTTGCAGACAGGAAAGACATGTCACAAAAACATGTTCTCATTTGGTTACAAAATCTGTTTCTTTGTTGACTCCCTCATTCAAATGCTGCCTCAAAGTCAGACTCCTATCATAACAAATAGACACAGAAACTCATATGTGGAAATACACACATGTTCATATTTATCTATATGTATATTTATATGTATATTTATTTACATATACAAAACATGTAGTCACAGACAAACTCTGTGTAAAAATAAAGACCATGAAGTGAAGCATTCCAATGACAAGTTTTCTCACATTTAGACCGTCTGCCCATATACACAGAGGCATCAAAGCCACAGGATTACATGCCAGTTTTTCCCTTGTGATAACTTAGTTTCAGAAAAAACCCCAAAAAATCACAACCAAACCAAAAAACCAACAAAAAAGCAAACTCAAAACCTGGCTGGTTAGTGTACAGTCAGTGTTACACTTTTTTGGTATTTATTTTAATGTTCCCTTGTGAAGAAAAAAAATGACTCATTCATCTCACAGCAAGGGACCAGACTCTGAAAGATGCTATGGAGTTTATTCATAGAAATGAGAGCACCAGTGGGAAACAGCCAGGTCTAATTCAAACTTTTTGTGTGATCTCTATCAGACCACATCCTCCCTCTGTGTCTCAGCTTTTCCTCAGTAAAATATCATTAGCTATATATTGCTTAGACTGTACAGATGGGGTTATCTGATCTCACTTTAGTTTTCAAAAAAATCGGGCTTCTTTAAAATTAAAGTACCTGGCAGGAGCCAAAGAAGAGCAACAGATGCTGCAAGAGGGTCTGTTCATTTGCAATGTCACCAGAGTAGGATGCACAGGTTCCTTTTATTCAGTCACTACAGGGAGACTCCAGGCAGCTCTCACAGATCATGCATCTGTTTTGGGGATGTCAGGTGCCTCATGCTCTCTTAGAAGAGCCCTACCCTAGGCTTGCTGCTCCTAGGCTGGCTGGATAGTCCTAGCACAACAGATTCCTCTTAGACTTACTTAGACTTTTGCAAGAGGAAGTGATCTAGCATGTATATTTTATTTGCTATTGATTTGGAAAAAGAAATTTCTCTTTCATCACTATCTTCATCTGTAAAATGAGGGTAATGTTTATCGCTTAGCAAAGCAGCTTTAGATCATCCTGTGACATATATGGTTTCAAGGTGTCATAAACCTCCCATAGATTCATTTTTGTGTACTCAATATTACAGTGATAGCAACTGAATGGACACATAAATTACATTACAAACTGTGGCTGCTTTTCCATGTTTTCTTTTTTCTTCTAAAAAATGTTATTATGCAACAACAATCTCTGAAAACATGCCAGCAACATGTGGAAAATATTATTGCATGAAGAACTGGTATACATTCCCATTGATTTTTTTTTCTGTAGGATTGTATTCCTGCAAAAACCCTTTTCAGGGTTATTGTCCATTACACAAAAAAACATTTTATTGCACCTTTTGTGTGATTTTGTGCAATAGTGACACGATTTTATACTTTGTATTATTTTAAGTGGTAGCATGGATTAACATTCAGTAAAGTCTCTAGCAAGTACACTTACAAAATGTTTTAAAGTACCTTCCCCAGAAAATTCTAGGAGGATTTATATAAAGTTTCCTCATCCAACATACACAAATAATTTCTCTAATTACATCAAATGTACTAACCCTTTGCTCCCATTCTAATTGAAGGATTTAATTATGAAGGAAAATCAATACTTCATACTACAGCTTATAAAGTTATTACTTTGAGCAAAGAATTTTGCAAGCCACAAAAAGGTTGCAAATTGCAGCACATCACAAATTTTAATGTAGAGGGGAAAGGCAGACTACGGCACCATCATTACTGAGAGAATTTTACAAAGGTGATTTTGCATTCATCATATCTGCTTTTCACAGAAAGAAGTGTGGGCCTCCCAGGTGGTATTTTTTTTCTATTGAAATTATTCTACATGCCACTAAAAGAGAGTTTGTTTTGTTCGTTGGAGTTTTTTTGTTTGGTTGGTTGTTTTGGTTTTATTTTGGATTTTTTTTTTCCCCCAGAGAAGGTATAAAAGCAGACTAATGGCCAATATCACAATTAAAAAACTTAAATTTATTAAGAAAAGCTTTTAGCAGAACCTTGAAGGGGTGCTTGAAAGTTCCTGCTGCACTGGTCACAGAAGGAGGAACAACTCTAGTTACAGCAGGCAGAGTTGTAACTAACGAAAAAGGGAAAGAATATGCTGGGTTATTCAACTATGTACTAATCATTCTTTTCAAAAGGCATTAAAAGAGACAGAAAAAGGGCAAAATGTCCAGAAATTAAGTTATGTGACAGACTGGACTGCAGTTTCTCAGAAGTTTAATCTGTACCGCTAGTCAAATAAAAAAACAGATGTTGGCCTCAGTATTTTCTTGCAGTGTTGTTTTTGATTGAAAACTTTGTGAATGTTTGTGATATTGCTGAGAGCCTATTGGCAGATGAGCATCTCTTGCTATAGTCTCCATCATTATTTGCCTGTCTTGTCTATTAACGAGCACTATCATCCCATCGTAAGATGACAGCTGCAACACGTACTCAGGCGCAATAAACAGCTAAATGAGGCGCACAGCAATTTCACTTGTCACCAGAGCCCTCGGCACGACTGGCTGCACAGCTTGATGCATAAATTCATGAGGCTGTTGCATATGATGGAGTATGCCTGGCTGAAAGAGGTGATGGATAGCAGGGCAGCTAAAAATGGCCATCACCTTGACTCTGTCAGGACATTTTTTAAAAGTACCCCATCAGCTCTCTTGCATTCTTTTATGTACACTATCCCCAAGCTATAGGCTTTCAGAAGTACTGATAGCAGACTTTTCCTTACTGACGGTTTTTGGATCTAAAGTCAAGTTTCTTCTTAGGTTCAGTGAATGCAATATATGCTACTAATGTGTAGGGTGAAATGGCCCTCTAATAATTGTTCATTCAACACACAGTGGAGTCATAAGGTTAAACACTAACAACAGAAATTTTCCTGAGTATGTCTAAAATGCTGGTAAAATGCATACATGCACACAGAGACATATATGACAGCAAAATTTGTGAAGCCTCTTGCAAAAGTACATTCGATTACAAACATGCATACAAGACTATGCTTTGCAAGAAGCTATAGAAAGTATTCTGGAGTACATTATGGTAATTATACATTATGCAAAATGAATACAGGTTGAAATAACTTGCCATAACATACTGTTAGATCTGAATTAACAACGCATTTTTTAATAAGTCAATAAAACTGAAGGGAATATTACAACAGAGAAAAATGGACATATTGCTCTCAGGGTTTCCAAATAAAGCCCAAAACTCAAGTTGCCATAAGCACAGAATTTAATGTCCCAGTGAAATTCCTTGCATCCCCTGTATCTATGTTACTGGAAGCCACCTAAGGAAGACAAATACAAAGGCAACAAAATCAATGAGGCAGTTTCCTGCAAAGCTTCACGCATTAATCTCTATCACACAGAGAAATATACACCACTACAAGGGAAGGAAGTCACTTGTTCTCTAATAAAAGAGAAAACCCTTGGTAATAAGCAATTAATAAAGTTGTCATGATTAGTTATGCAACTATGAATCAATGTTCATGATGAAAATGACCACTCTCATGATTTAACATATCTATGATCTGGTGGTACTGCAAATATCATTGCCACGTTGAAGCCTACGGAAACACCGTGGTCATTTTCTTAACATTGTTAATGGCAAATTTTAACAGAGGTGGTTTCCCTGTCCTGCACACACATATCTGTATATCTGAGTGCAAAGTGTCTCCTCCTGCCTCTTGTCTGCTCTGAAATTCTCTTTTGGGCTTGCCTGGCTCCTGTTTTCAGTAGGAGTTTGGACCTTTCCTGACTGCTGACATCTGCCATCAGTATCCTGGCACCCAGGAGCAGGTCCTTCAGGCCAGCTGCAGCCAGATGCCCCTGGGTCTGCTTACTGCTCAGGTCACCAAGTGATGGGAAAAGCCCCTGAGTGGGAGCACTCAGTGGCACTTTGGGTCCCTCAAGCTCTTACACCTTGCAGCCACTCATGTGGTCCTCATAGGTGTGGTGTCCAAGCACGTACCAAGCAGTAACCTCAAAGAGCAGAGGCAACCCTCGAAGACCTTAAGGAGGAACAGTTGCCCCACTGTCCCTTTAATTTGGGGGGCTGCAAGTGTTGGCGACACTTTAAGGTGCCATTCTCCCATCCAATGGCTCCTCTTGGGATGGTCAGCAGGTGATGTATCTGCAGTGCAGAGCCTGAATTTCTGAGGCCATGAGTTTTTATTAAATTTAAGGGTGCATCTTGGGGAGAAACAAACAAACAAAAAACAACCAAATAAAAACAAACAAACAAACAAAAAAAAAAAAAAGAAAAGAAAAGAAAAAAGAAAAAGAAAAGAAAAGCCTAAATAGTGATTTAAGTGACTGATTTTCGATATGGCATGCTGCCATCTGGTGGACACCGCTCTGATCTAGCGTTTGACCAGAGCTATGAGGAGCTGGGGCAGGGAAACAAAGGTCTGCGTGGAGTTTTGAGGTCCTCTGCGGAAGAACCCGGATCCAGTGCCAGTCTTCACTCTGCAAGGAAACCATCTCTGAAAAACCCGGGAGCCTCCACTTCCCCACGACTGCAGTGTGAGACATTGAATCCAGAAAATGTTGGCTTATTTTCATGGAGCCCCTGGGAAAAACACGAAGAAAAGCCTGTCTTTCACACTGTCAGGAAGGAAAAAAAAAATAAAAATAAGGCAGGAAAAGAAGCATTACAATAGAGCCACACTGAAACTGCAACAGGCTTCTAAGCATGTTCTGCTTGTGTGTTGTCCTCTGGCCCACTTGTTAGATCAGAATGCTGTTCCTGTGGGTGAAGTCATGTCCTGGGAGAAGCACTTCATTAGCATTAAGCATTTAGATCAAGCTAAAATGAACCCCAAAGAATGAGGCATTTAGGGAAATTGTAAATTACACAAAACAGAGTGCCTATATTTCTGCCTTTATCCAGCTTTCATCAGAACCATATGAGGAAACATGTTAATAATCCAGAATCCAGACCATTTAGACCATTTCAAGTCTAAAGAAACTGGGACAATGTTTGGTAGGTCTGGTGAAAGGAGAAGGAATAGGGAGGGAAAAAATTAACTGCATATTATCATAGAGAGTGGATGTTTATTCACATTTCTATTTTCCTAGCTTATGCTTTCATGAGAATATAGCAGTGAGGCTTTTATCAGTGCCACATGTACTGTCCTGAATATCAAAGCTCAAGGAAAATTATTCTTCTTTAAATGAATGCAATAGTACAACATGCAGCCTAAGAGCTGCTGTAATTCAAGAACTTCACAAATGCTATGAAAAGGTAACCAGCAAAAGAGACTTGTGTCTCATGGTGTGTGTATCAAGCTCTTTACAAAGCATTCATACACTTTGTCCTAAACACAGTAATCAAGTTTCCCACTGAGAGACTTGAAGATCAAGACTAGGGGCCAAATTCTGCTCTTATAGTTACATGTTCACCTGTGTAACTGACAGCAGAATTTGCCCTTAGGACTTTAAACTTGATCTGCTATTCGATGGGCAGCTCGTGCACTGATCTGAGCACCAGAGTGATGTGCTCCTGTCAACCTGTGAATCAGAGGAATTGCTGCTCTCATACCGAGGAGGAAAAAACCTCCTTGTAAATTGCTCTTGAAATCGCCTCATGCTTCTTTCTAGCAAGGATGGGCAAATTTGAACACAAAATTCAACATAAACTTAAATAATGCTTAGATATCAGGGAGACAGATGCCATAGAAATACAAGCTGGTTGATGACTAATTGTATTTGCCTTTCATTTAGGACATGCTATGATAAAAGGAGTTAGTGAGGGGAAAAGAGAGAAATTTAAATGAAAAAATGCACGATGCACACATAAATATCTACATGCTGGATATAAACAAAGCAAATTTAGACCAGCTTCAGCATCCTTGCATCCTTCTTCACTGGCTAATACAGAAAGTGTTCAGAAAAGAGGCTATTCTTTGTAAAACTGCCTTCATCCTCTGAAACAAAAAAAAAAAAAAAGATCAATATAGACAGGGCAAAAAGTTTTATTGGCTGAGATTACCTTGCAAAAACTATAGAATTGTCTGCTGAATTCTACATAAGTTAGCAACTTTGTGAAATGGAATATATTTTTTTCCAAATTTACTACTTTGCATAAAATTAGTTAACACTGAGCACGGACTGTCAAAATGTGTCTAGTAGAATGAGAATGTGGGACACTTGGGGAAGGCAGCCAAGTTAATTTTAGTTGTGGATACACTACCCTCAGCAAACCTTGACCCCGTTCAAACAGCACTTGCAATCAAGATTTACTACACTGTGTTGTCAAGTAGAGAGCTGGTTCTGTTTATGCAGATATGTAGACTTCTCTCGTGACGCCAGGCAGCCTTCCTTGGCTAAAACTTCCCTGGTCCAGGCTCCTCTCCTTCCCGTGCCCAGCTGCCAGTTTAGCCCATTGTGGCAGCAGTCACAAGAGAGGGAAGTGCTGTTGGCTGATGTTGCCCTCATGCTGCTGTGGAAAATTTGTGTTAGTTGCAGTCACGCCTAAAGTCTTTGGATATAGGGCTGGGCTAGCCCAAGCCATTTGAGCTTTCAAATAAACCTAGAAGGTATGAAACTGTCACATCAAAGATGGAGGTGCTCATTTAGTTTGTAAATCACATGTGATTGCTGCTATAATTTCTTCAATGGGGAAAAATGGCGAGAAGGCTTTCCTACGTAAGTTGGCCAAAAGATATTTTTGATAGTGCTTCATGAAAGAATGTGTGATCTTTAAACCAGGGAGGTAAGCATTATTTTTTTGATGTATTGAAGTAATGTCAATGCCTTAGTTACAAACTGCTATTGTCCCTGTGATGCTGCACTCCGCAGAAATGGACAAGAAAAGCTTCTTCCTCAAGGTAACTGCCTGTCTCCATTTAGCAAACAAAATAAAAAAAGACTAGGTGGTAAACAATTTTTTAGGTACGTTTTTTCTTTTCACTAGGAAAAAAGCTTATGAAACTCATTGCAATGATCAAATCTGTTCTTGCAAATGTAGAAACAGACCATTTCTTTTGCTCAGACACCCTACTGACATCATGGCTTGAATGAGCAAGAAGAGAGAAAAAAAATTTAAAAAATGCTTTTATTGTCTTATTTTATTCTCTATTCATTTGCAAGTTATTCTATTTTCAAGGTCAACTGTTTGATAGAACACTTGGAAGGATATTCCCTGGACATATTTTTGAGAGGAAAAAAATAATCCATTTTGTAAACAAATGAAATAAAATGTGACAGAAGATGATATCAGACATGCAACATTTGTGACAGATGAAGCTCACAAAGATTGCCCACAGACTTCAGAATGTCTCCCTAGTAATCCCCTTTTCCTCAGGAAAGACTGCTCCTGGGTTTCCCTGCCCACTTCAGAAGTTCATTCTAGCATCTTCATTGAATTTCTAAGACTAAACTCAGTAAAATTAATGTATTTTAAACTGCCCAAGAGGTTACAATGAGTCTCTCACAGAACTTAAACTCTCTCTTTCCTCTAGTTTTCCTCTCTGCAAGCACCCTTATTCCTTTTCCAGTCTTAAAAAAAAACCCAACCCCCCCCCCCAAAAAAAAAAAACCCAAAAAAACCCCAATGAAACAACAACAGTGATAAAAAAAAACAACCCTAAAAAACTCCCATAATTATTCTGCAAATTGCAGAATTGTAGTTGAGGCTCATCTCCTAATAACTTTCCCAATATTTCTCAGCTGCCTCAACAGGTTCTGTCAAAGTCTCATCCAAGTATTTGATCCTGAAAGTTAAAATTACCTCAGGAATCACCTCTTTCCACCCTCAGACCTAGATGTCTTGAGCCTGTTTACATTTCTTGTCTACTTGCAACTGCTACGATAAGACCCAAAAAGCTATGAACACTTTTTGCCACTGCGATAGACAGGAACAAAGCCTTCTTCAGAGAGCAGTGGATGGAAAGTAAATAGGTTTGTGAGCTCTGGGAACACCAGCAGTGCTGCAGGCAGGGTAGTAGACAATGCAAAAATAAATACAGTTGAAGAGTAAGAAAAAGATGTTTACTTTTGCTCCTTTAAGCTTTGAGCTATTTGAAAAGGTTGTGAAGGAGAGTCCAGTTCAGAAGGGCATGAAAAAAATTTACTTTTAGGCTATGCTATTGCCTTACAGATGAAAAGGAGACAAATTTGATTTCAAAAGATTCACAACAGATGAGTCATAATCATGAAGAATATGATCCCCGAACCATTAGGATTGAACAGATCATGTGATGGTAAGTATCCAGAGAAGCATAATTTCCACAAACATAAGTAATGTCTCCTATCAGATTCTCAGTACTTACTAGTAAATCCCAAACAACTAACAGAGTAGCTATAAATTGAAGAGATTTGAGAGAGGCATTTTGCAGATTTTTGAGAATTATTTGTCTCAGCTCGCACCTCACTTGTACTGGTAGAGGAAAAGCCACAGCCTATAATGCTACAAACAGGTCAGTACTGCATATACATACATACACATACAAAATATATATATATATATATATATATATATATATATACATACACACACTTTTTTGTTTGCTAAGTGTGAGGGTTTTGTTTTGGGGTTGGATGATTTTATTTTTTGTTTAATGAACAGTGCCTAGAAGGCACAACAAGAGAACCAACTAGAGAACCAACTACTGCATTAAATCAATATTGTGTCTTGTAAAACACATAACAGCACTAGAAAATAACACATAATCTGAGAAAAACCATGGCCATGATGCATTTCTATCTCTGTGGAATGCTATAGAATGTAAAATATTTGCTTCTTTCTCCTTTCAATTTAAACCCTGCTTTCCTCTGAGATTATGCTCAAAAAGTATTTCAGCTTGAAGAATTAAGATAGAATGCTTATACATTTCTAGAGGTGTGGACTGTTCAACAAAACAAAAGGAATTAAGAAAAATTATTTTGAGGCTTTTTGCCCATCCTGCATTAATAAAGTGCTCTTAGCTTTGTACCCAGCCTTCTGTCCAACCTGCACAGCAAAGATAGCGTATTGCCTCAGCAACCCAGGTAGTATATACAGATATTTACTCTTGTTATTTTTTTCCCCTCATCACTATCTCTTTTCTGTCTGAAATATTTGTTACAACTTCTAATACTTCTATTAACCAGAGTGGTAGCAATTTCCCATAGTTATTTTCCCTTGTGAAAGAATACTGAAAATTTGTAAGGTTTCATTTCCATTTAGGATGAAAATTAAGATCTTTTGAAGCTTTAGTAAGAGGAAAGATGAATATGAGAAATGCCCCTAAGTACCTCAAGCTCCCGTGTCTGTTGTTCAGGAAACTAGATCATCTCGCCTCACATAATTTTTGCATCTCTCTCTCTCTGTCTCACTCTCATGTGTACCTCAGTCACTATTCTTTGCTATTTTGGGATGGCTCTCTTTCAAGGTGAACTGCAAACTTCTGCATAAATTAACTTTTACTGTCCCAAGAGGTTAAACTTGTGTATTCATTTCAGTAAATAACCGAAGGCTGTTTGGTTGGAGACTCCACCCTGTGTTTACTTTTGCAGAGCAGGTCTGCAACAGGACAGAGAAATCAGGTCCAAGCACTCACCTTCATCTTGTGGAAGATGAAATACAAACCACCATCGTGAACAAGAGACAGAAGAATTGATTTGGCCCCTCTTACATCCCAAGTCATCTGGACCATTAGATTGTGAGGAGCTCTTTGACTGTCCTGTTTTCAGACTGGACCTTCTAGCCTCATCTCAGAAACCTTTAATGAGAAAAAATCATGTCAAACTGGTACACATCAGCAGCACATGTCACTCTTAAAAGACTGGTTTTCCTTTAGACAACAAATTTTTGGCAAAATTACTCCTAATATAGCACAGCTACATGTCCCACATGTAAAATCAGTTTAACCAACCAGTATCTACTCAACCAAAGTCTGACTGACATAAACAAAAAGTTATATCCTGTTCTCTTTCACATAGATTTTATGCTGCACTCATCGCTCTGCTGCTGCCAGCACCATGTCAGTGATGCATATATGAATCAGTACAAACCATTCACAAGTTCTATATTTAAAAGGCTCCGGATGTAGCAGTTCTTCCAGCCTCGTCAGATGTTCAGAGGCGGGTAGGCGTGAAGGGAGGAGAGGGGAAAGGAGTGTTCCGCTTCAAATTCCCACCAGTTTGTTTTGACATCTCCCTTGTACCAAAGTGGCTGGAGCTCACTCAGTGGCTTGCAGAGAGAAGTGTGTTGCCAATCTGATATGATGACTCTGCATACACCGCCAAAAATTGTAGTGGATTTTTCATCTCAGATCACAAAGCAAGCTCATGTTTAATTTGGTAGCTACTATCATCCCACCTTTTTTTGTGAGACATTGCTGCTTTACATGTGTATCCCTTTTTTATACAAGCAAATGACAGGCTATTTTTTTTTTTTTTATACTTTGATCAATTATATAAGATTGTCACAAGTATGTAGAGGATGGGGAGAAAGTGAGCTGTTCTGGTGAGACAGCTGACAAAGGAGCAACTCCAGCTCCCCGTACGCTCTGGACTCGGCAGAAAGCCCTTCTGGTTTTTTCCTGATTCACACTATATGAAGAAAATAAAAAATGTGGCAATGGGGAAGGGGAGGAACTCAGAGAGGTAGAGGTAAGGAAGCCAGGCAACAGAAGACTAAAATCTTGGCATTACTGCCCTCCATATCAGGGAAATAAGGTGAAGGTTTTGTTCAGATCTCCTGCTTCTCTGCCTTCATTTTTGATTTCTACATCGTAGCACACTTCCTTGTCCTGAAGGCATCTGCCCTCCCAGAGCTGGTTCTGTTTTGCTTGTGCCATTATTATAGGCTCAGTGTCTCTGATACATGATTGAGGCCTGACTCATAAATAAGAGCTACTATAAATTTAAACCACTGTCTTGTTTAATCCCCTTTTGCCCACATAGCGAGGAAACTGACTGGAATTTATTGCCTTGCGTATTCTCCCTGATTTATTCAGTCAGGAGCCTGCTTGCATTTTCCTCTATTTGACATTACTTTATATCTCATAATATAATATATTTTCATTATGTTTTAACACACCATGTGGTAAATGCAACCACACCGCAAAATTTTGGGATCTTGCTGCTTGTGCCGTTATTTCTCATGTATGATAATATCCACTACATGATGAAGACCTGACTCATAAACAATAGCTTAGGTCACTGCCTTATTTATTTCCCTGAGCACTCTGGCCAAGGAACTAAGGGCCTGGTAATATATCTGACATTTGTATCAGGATAGTACAATCTATGCCCCTGCACAGGAACTCTTGCTATTAGCAAGTATAAGAATCTGCATTAGAGCACCAAGAAAGTTGTGCTGACTCAATTCTGTCAGCACAGCCTGTTAATTCTGAGTATAAGAAGCCTGTGTCAACTTCTACACAGGTAGAAAGAAAGGAAAGAGTGAGAGATCTTCTGAGGAAATCTATGAGAACAGGTAGTTTTGAGAAAAGAGGAGTTGCGCAGTGTCACCAGTTTAGCAGGATAGGAACCAAGTGAGCACATATAATCCAAGAAGTCTGCCTCCATATGTTGTTTGGTATGCTTTCAAAATCACAATTAAAGCTGTTCATTTTTTAAGAACTAAACATTTTATCCTCAAATTGCATTTTTAAAAGAAGAAAAAGGTGTAGCAAATTGATTTTCAGTGAAAGCAATTTTTTGAATGTTTTTTACTTCCTCACTGAACAAATCAATTTCTGTGCAAAACCCAAAAAGCTAAAGTGACATAGGGTAGGATAAGAAAAGTTGAGACCAACAATAATTATCAGGCTTTTAAAATTTGTTTGATAAAAGTTTAAAACAAAAGTTACTTTCATCCTTTCTATTTTTAGTAAGAGTTTCACAGAAAGACATCACGATCAGCTGCAGATTCACAGTGTGGGGGAGAGGAGAGGTTTTCAAAAAAGGCACCTTTGCAGCATGGACTAGGTAACCAGTACCTTAAGTCTGGGGATAAGAACACAAGGTGGGCACATCACTGGGTGTAGCACCTGACAGTGCACAGCACTGGGGAGTATTTTGGGAGAGAAGGTTCCAGAAGCCCAACAGCCTGACAAAGAAAGAAAAGCTTGAGCTCACAATAGCCAAGACACCAGTAGCAAGGTCATTCTGAAAAATGTTGTGACACACTCACACCATTACCAAGGTTAGTCTTGTATTCTCTCTGAGGTCCCTATGGGCTTTGATGAAGTAAATGCCTCTTAAGGTTAATACCTGAAATCAAGTTACAGGACAATATTTAGTAACTTCAAGTCTTATAAGGTATAAGTGGCTGCGATAGCACTGGCAATTGTTCCTGCAGGTATTCAGAAAGAAAAATTGTTTCAATGATTCTGGAAAAGAAAGCAAAGTTTGGTTAGATTTTAGAAGAATGACAGTACTCATGCATTAAAGATATAAGGTTGTGTGATTTTATTTATTTTTAACCACTTTCTTATCAACCTTTTCCATCCAAACTTTTTGCTCTGAAATGCTGAATTAGACCTGGCTTGGAGGGAGTTAATTTTCATAAGAGGAACCCTTATGGTGCTGTGTTCTAGATTTGTAACTAAAGCAGTGTCGATGACATGCTCCAAAGGGACACTTTATAAAGTCATGCTCAGCCATAAAAAGTGAATGGAGGGACAGTCTGGAGAGATAACAATGCACAGTGCCTGGCTGGACATCGGTGTATTTGTGGGAGGTGGCAAGTGATTGCTTTTGCATAATTTATAAAAATTTTTTTTCTTCTTTCTTTGCTTATTAAACTATGCCAAGCCATGAGTATTTTTGCTTTTCCTCATCTGATTCTCTTCCCTGTTCTTCTGGGAGGGCTGGGGGGCTGAGGCACTACACAGCTCATGGCTCTTCGGTGCTGCTGCCATCATAGCTGCATATCTGTTCTACCCCTGTTCTTTCTAATCTGGTTTTGAGGATTCCCTAAACACTTCATGTCTAACTGGGGGTCAAAGAAAGACCATCAATTTCATCAGTTTCTTGGTGATACTTTAAATTTAATTATACTCCAGTCATGTTACTTTCAAATGAAAGAACATGAGAGCTGGTGTAATTTTTGGTGATTTTATTCCTTTTGCTCTGTCATGACAATGGACTCAAAGACCTGCAGGAGACCGCATGAAAGACATGAAAGAGTTACTGAACCATTTGTTCAAGACAGGCTGTCAGTGCTTCCTCTTTTTCTCTGTCCTGATATCAATAAAAGGATGGAAATTGAAAAGACTCCTAACTTACAAGTCCACATGAACATGTTCTTATACAGGAACAGTAAAAATTAGGATTAAATACTTCAGGGCCATCTTTTTCAGGAAAGGAAAGTGTTTGGGCAGTAGCTGTTCAGACCACCCTGCATCCCTGCATTAGTGAGGTCCATGGTATCACAGAGAAACAAGAATACTCCAGCTCCGCTCTTCTGTGAGAAAGAAGAGAGAAATGCAGAGACTGAGAATTGGGAGCAAATATTTTTTTGGCTTTCATACCTGCTGATTTCTGAACAAAATATTTTGACTATGATGTGTTGCCATTATCTACCTACTTAAAATTACAACTTTTCTCAAACACTGCCTCTAGACACTCTAGAACAAGAATTAAGAGCAAATATCTACAGGGTTTGAAGGTGTTGTGACTGTCCAATGACCACTAGCAATAGAATAGATACTCATTTCGGCCAAAAGAACACTTACCTCCACTTCACATCCCAAGGAAGGAATCCAGAAACAATGTCTTTTGCTGATAAGATTTTTCTTTATTAAATTAAAAGTTATTTGTGACTGTTTGCACTTTCATTTGCTTTCTCTCTCTTTTTTTTTTTTTTTTCCCCACTATGGTGATTATCCTTTTATCTCAAAAAATGCTTTACTATTATTTCCAGTGCAGCGATAGCTCCTGGAGAGTCCAGTGATCATCAATCACCATCTCCCCTGCTGCTCAAATCAACACACACACACTACTCATGCCCCAATCAGTGTCTGGTCTTGTAGTACTGGGAATGGTTTAGGCCTAGCTATGTCTTTATCAATAACCTATGTTTATATGAACAGGAATAAAACTAATCTGAGTGGTGAACCCTACATTTAAATGTGGTTATTACTGAATACAGAGTCAACAATCAAACACTGCTTTGTTTTCCAAAATACGAATAAAAATGAGGGAAAGACAAAGAGAAGATAAAAACCAGAAGGGAAAAAATCAAAGAAAACAAACAAACAAATAAAAGAGAGAGAAGAGTAAATGAAAAATTTCTACTTTTTCTGCTTTGAGAATAGCTTTCAAAAGCGTCAGCAATGTTTGAGTGACAGACACTTTTGTTAACACAAGGTACCTACATGCACTGACCTTTCAAAGCAAATGCAAAGGTGTTTGTAATCTTTACAGTCTGAGACCTTCCTAAGGATATGATTTGCAAAGTTGATATTTACACACTTTAAAAACAATAAAAAGTGTTAGTGATTTTTAAAATAGAGATTCTACCAAAGAGTCAATACTGTTTCTAAAACACACAATTTGTGCATATTTATATTAGCTGTGATAGAATTAGCTTATTTGATACATGGATAGAATGGCCAAAAATCCCAGTGGTGTTTCTTGTGATGTTTCCAGTCTTATCTAGTAAATGGTTATTTTCTCCACAGTAAAGTTTTATCTTATTACCCACTGTCTATCAGTAAAATATAATGAAAACAAAGAAACAATATATGTAGTTTTACTAAGTAAAGTTAACAATGGGTTAGATTCTGCTGCCTTTGCTAATAATATCAGGTAAAACCTCTTCCTTGGATTTTGCAAATATTTGTGGATGTAATTAACTTAAGCATACAATAAGTCACTCCAAAGTCAGTGCTTAATCAGTCTGAGAGACTTACAAAGGAAATTAGCATTTATGAAATACATTATAAATAGCCTCATTTGCACATAGGGATCCCTAGTAAAATATTTGGTTTTTACATTTTGTATACCATAAGAAATGGAGAACTATTTTGGCTGCCTGTTCTTTTCATTAGGTAGATTCATTTTCAGGAAAAAAAAAATATTGCTAAGCTGTCTGTTAGCTTAGCATTTCACTTATCATACATTTTGCTAAACAGGAGCAAACCAGGCTGAATATATATTTATTAAAAAGTTTAACCCACTTTTAAAAAGCATTAATTACTCTAAATAAACTGTTTTATTTCCATTTCCATTTTAATAATATATTATTATATTATTTAGGCCACAAAATTTCATTGCAAAAGAATTGTGAGCCAAAGTATTAGACCCATATGTTCTTTGTAAACCTATACAAAATTAAATGTCAGTGTATTTGTCAACACACCATTAATTTTAAAATTCAAATTATTTCTAATATTTAACTAAATAAAAATATCAAATGCTTGAAAATGAAGAGCTTTATAAATTTGCTTGTAATTGCATAAGTTCAGCAGTTATTGACAGAAAGATTCTCACGATATATCAGTCTTGAAAACATATTTCCACTATATATCCCCTTAAGATAAGGAAGATTGGTTCTTTAGGAAGATTTTGAAATTTTCAACTGTATTTTCACTGTTGCTATCCAGCAAAATAATTATTTGGCCAAGAGACCAAACTAGATGAACCAACGGCGCCTTCTACATTTAAATTTAGCAGTCCTTTTACTGAATCACAATATAATCTCAAGCAGATGACTAAACATGTTCTAGATATAGGCATTTTATTTTTCCCTGCTGGCTGAGCAAAGGAGGAACATTAGAACTACAGTCATAGCTTCCTGCTACTTTATTCTGAACCAACCTAACTTATGCTGACCCACAGGGCACAAAAGAAACATCTTATGAAGTGCTAAACATTTTTTCAAAGACCGACATCTGACTTCATGTTTAGATTATAATTTTTGAAGAGATTTCTGAAAAATAAAATTGATTTTCCTTTTCCTTTCTTTCAAAATACCTTTTTGATTAATCACAAATCAAAAATCATCTACCTTTTCATTCGTCTACCTTCCTCCAGTTTTAAGTAAATATTCCCAATATATTAACACTGGAAACCACAATGTGACCACTTACACTTTTTAGATGTGATTATTTTAGGAGAGATTAGAGATTACATTCACTGCAGAACTGCCTTACTCCTTTTATAGCTGCATGCCTCAGAGTTTTCATTGCTGTTATGGATTGCTGAGAGCCTTTCCCAGTGTTACTCTTTTCTCTCTTAGCATGGAGACCAGTGTCTATTGATAATGTCTTATCAGACCTAAGAATTTAATGAAAAGTTCGTTTGGGAATCCAAGGTAAAAAATTGGACTACTTGGCAACAAGATAATTTTAAGAGAAAGAGTGGATCATTTAATTGCAACATAACCAACAGCAATGTAAAGGTGTATTTACACCAGTCTTAATAGAGCAAATTACCGTTTTTTAAATCTGAGGCAGACAGATATAAACTGACTTTTTAAGAATAAAAATGTTCTCCTATGGTTGCTTTATCTCAGAATTTATTATTCCAAGTACTGCTTTAACTATTCGGTTATCCTTAAAAGATGAGAGAGTCTTGGGCTGGGGATTTGAAAGGAAGAGTTTGAAATACCCTGTGCTCGGGAAGTGATCACATTTTTAAAATTTAAAAGTATTTTATTTCAGAGCAGCTTATTAAAGAGCACTGCTCACTCTGCCTGTGCAACTAATTGATGGTGTATGAATTGTATGACAGTGCTGGGATGATTCTTTATGAACTGTGCTGATTCTTTGTTAGCATACTTACTAAACCACAGAGCAGTCCACATCTGGGGGAGGTTTTGAGAAAGCAATAAATACTTCTGATGAATGAAATGAAACTAAAATTGTATTGCAAGATATTACAGAACATGGGATATTAAAATACAAACTACAAAAACCAAGAAGTTTGGGACAGTTTTTCCATTTGGTATATTTGACATGATAGTATTCACATAATTACAGCAACAACTTTCCTTTCCTTGAACCTGGACCATAAGCATGGTAGGGACATCTTCTGATGCATTGCCCTTGACCTTGTGTGTTTCATAACAGATTCAGAATCTGAATCCTTATAATGATTATATTATGAAATTCAAGTTTTCAGTCATCTATGTATGTCCATACATGGGGCAAGGTTTGTTTTGGTTTTCGGGGTTTTTTTTCAGAAATTTCTTGCTTGTGTAAAAAGGCTGACTAGAGACTATACTGGCCAAAGAAAGTAGAAAATTCATTTTTATGTGCCTTTCCTGTAACTCTTGCCATCAATATAAATCACTATAGTATTCTAGTGCACAGTTTGAAAAGAAAAAATTGCTAAATTTGAAATGTACAAAAGTCACAAAGCAAAAGAAGCAGAACTAATATGTAGTTTATTTAGATTCAGTTACGAACTTCATGTGAGAGTGAGACATAATAGCAGAAAGCCTTCACAGAAGATATGGATGCACCTGTAACACCTACGTCCAAGAAGTGAGTACATCAACGGAGGGAAACACATCAATTTTGTTGATAAATTAAGAAAGCAAGCCACATCAAACACCAGGCATTTACCTTGCGTTTTCTCTACGGATTTTATTTGCAGTATAGATATGGCTAAAATATTACTACTCAGTGTTGGCCAAGCAATTTGTGAGCCTATAAACTTTGATTGATGGATGTTGGGTAGAACAGACCAAAAGATTTTGTACCTGAAGATGATGTACTGACTCATGATAGTTTACGATGATGTTTAAAATCTTAATAGTACTGCTTGTTTCTGTGCAAGAGCTGATTTTACTACTTGGACCAAAGGCCACTGACATTTTGGTTTCATAAAGCATAAATGTATCCATCAGAACAGTTTTATATTCAGAATATGCAAAGCAACAGTTAGGGCTGTGCACAAACACTGCTGAACTGAAGCAAAATAACTTTTTTTCATGAGAATGCCATGGGATCATGGCAACATGGAGAAATGGGAAGGAGTTATCAAATTCTGCTGAGCCTTCAGTAGGAGAACTACATCATGTAGTCTACAAATATGTTTTACTCACACTCAAAAAGCATGGTGTACCATAATTTACTGTGGACATACTTCATTTGAATTCTGATTAAAGACTTAGGGTTTAGGAAACTGATGTTTATGAAGAGGAACTCCTCAAGAACAGCAGCCTGTACTATGGCCAAACAGAATGAAATTATTTTAAACAACGTGTTTTGATTTGATCCGCTTTGTTGAAGGGGCCAGTAGCTTGAATCAGCTCCAGGCAGGATGGGTCTGATATATTTCCCAAAAACTCCACAAAATTCTCTTCATTGACGGTCATCTGTTTTCAAGTTTATTATGAAATTGCAACTCCTTGTAGCTGGACATACCACTAAGGTCTCATGAAGGTCAGTTATGATAGTTGAAGTGATAAGTTCAAACTGCCAAACTTTCAAGTGGTGAATCCTCTTTAAAATTTATTTTTCATGTCAAAGATTTTTCTCATTTCACATGTATTTTGACACAAACATGTCTATTGTAGGGATAGGAACAAAGCACTTCTTTCGAAAATTTTGAAAAGCATTTAATTGTTGTAAACAGTAACTGATGCCTCCCCAAAATTGAGGGACTTAAAAGTCTTATTCAGGGCAGGAGATTTAAATGTTTGGATAATTTTCCCACATACATTTTCTTTTTTTATTTTTTAATTTTCTCTTTGTAAAAGTCATCATGTGTAAAAATGAGGAAACAAAAGCTATCTCTCTAAAATAAGTAACCTGCTGAATTGAATATGTTCCTTAAGTGATACAACAAAGTGATGGACACTAGACTGCATGGTATTCAGTGCTGGCATTTTAAATACCTTCATATTGAGGAGAAGTTAGTAACCAAATCTTAAAATCTGCTTCTGTGTGGGGGCAGAGATCATTAGAGGAAGCAGATATTTTTTCTAACCAGAGAGTAAATGCCTTGTCTATCATTTCTTCCAGCAACTCAAAATGCTTCTAAACACAATAAAGCTAACCAGTTTTTTTAGTCTTTGGAGTCACATGCTTATAGATTTTCTGTGGCTCAGTTGCTTAGTGTCCATGCCCCTCATTAACAGAGATGCTCATGTGTAAAGTCATCACAGACTTTTTGTGAATACAAAGAACCTCAGCCTTAAAAGTGCAAGATGTCCTCAAAATGAGCGTTCCACCATAGCCATGGATGGCAGGAAGTGCTTTAAATCTCTTTTAAGAAGAAAAAAAAAATTGCAGAATTTCTCCAGGTCTCAAGATGAAGTATATTTCCTCCCACCTGATTCCTCCTCTCCCCAGATAAAGAAATCTTTAATGTTTCCTTCACTGACAGGAGCATCACAGGCAAAACACAGTGTGTATATGCATCTGTATTTCCAAAAGGAAAAATATCGCTACATTTCCTTTAAGATTCTGTTAGAAGTTGTACAGAGCTCAATTTCGAGACCTGTAGCAGTCCATGATACTAAAATTGTATGCCATGCTTTGAAAATGTACTCCTTCAGTTTTTGCAAATCTGTTTACATGCAGATACAATTCTTTCCCAAGAAAGAAAACCATGTTGCTTTCTTTCACTGAAATATCACCAGCATACCAAGGTGCCACAGCAGTCATGAATAGTAATGTTGACAGATATGTGGACAGATTATATATAAACACGTACATCCATAACTGTGTGAACAGTGAAGGCTGTGATTTAGTTTTCAATTCCACTAGCAGTGTCCCATCATTCCCATGAGAACCACTGATCACTCAGAGATACATTTTGGGGTGATTGGTCCATTTTTGCAACATCTTGCTATTTTAGAAGTGCCAACAGCATCCCACTTTGTATAACATGCCTGCAGTTCCTGCTGCATTCTGCTTGTAATGCTGGCCAAAACTTGCTTGTTTTGATATCACTTGTGCTCAGTGGGCAGTCTAATCAGCCTGGTTGATGGCTCCCCTGATTCACATTGCTCCCACTGTGCTCAAGGTTGCAGTATATTAGTCTCAACACAAATATGAACTTAAAAGTATACACAAAGTATTTATTTAGATAGCACATGCAGAATTCACATACCTCCAAGAATAACTTTATGACTGTTATGTGAAATATTTAAACACTGAAAGGGATAGCTATGGTATACAGAGAGGCTTGCTGATGAACTTATTTCTTATTGTTCTAAAACATTAGAACTATTTGTAAAAAATAAAGGTGGAAATATTTCATAAACTATGTTGGTGAGTACATTTATTACACTGAGTCCTTGAAATGAAACATGTTTCCTCCTTTTTAAAATCCTAGTTTAAGTAGTCACAGTTCTAACTATTTAGTCCATGAAACACCAATTTTAAAATTGCTTCCAAGTTCCTGATCCTTTGAAATTCTTGCTTTCTGAAGTTATTCAGTGCTCATTTGCTTTCCATAAATAGAAAATTGGGGAGGTTAGGTGGGACTGTGATTTCTGAGATACAGTGTCATGTTGCAAAGTGACTATCAGCAGGGCATGTCAACACAAAAATTTCTATATTGCAACATCAGGTAATACTGATACTTCAAAAATCTATAATATGAACCTTTCACAAATCAGAATTTTATGCAATATGAGCCTAGAGATTTTTCTGATTTTTCTGATATCCTTATTAACAGCCTAGCTGATACTGACAAATGCAATGTAATTCACTACATACAGTCACAACATTACCATGTGTTTTACTGTATCCCTTTTACAGTAGTCACGTACTATCTGATTTACTGAGCATAAAAAAAGGATTTTGACTTCCTTCTAATTAACCTCCTCCACCTTATGGCTGCTGTCAATGTCACCCTGTAATTTTTGCAGGTATCTCTCAGCCCAAATACATTATTATGGCAGCTGAAGTGCATGGGGCTTGTTCTCAAAACAGTTCCTACCATATGCACCTCTGACTAACTGGGCTGTCATCTCTCTGATCAAATTCCTTTTCTGGAATATTGTCAGGACATTTTCTAGGGACTGAAAGAATTCAGTTCTTCCTGGTCTCAGAGTGTAAAACAAAACCATAGCAATGCATTTAGGAACAGGACCTATATTTTGGTGAAAATGCTTTTGTTACTGCAAATGAAAAGGAAGTAGAGAAGGAAGTACAGACAAGTGATAAAAAGAACCTCTGAAATAATACTTTGAAAGAAATTTTGTTGATATTTTTCAAATGGAATATCTGGAAAAGCTGTTCTATTGCACTTATATCTACAATAGATAATAACTGTATGCATAAAATCTGTATTAAAATGGTGTTAAATTAGCAGGAATTGGGAAGCACACAATTTATAATGACAAAAATTATAATATAAATAATAATATAATAAACAATTTAATATATTTATATAATAATATAATATAATAAACATATTATAATATAATATAATATAATATAATATAATATAATATAATATAATATAATATAATATAATAAACAATTTTGTCATTGTTTATAATGACAAAATTGCATTTTTGCACTTTATGTACACAAAATGCCTTAGTTGTACAAAACAAATGCCTTAGTTGTATAACGACTGATTTTCTTTTACATAAATTCTTATATTTGCTCGCCTCCCCATTCATTCTTTTGTTTCTCCTTTTCTCCCTTAACCAAATAATTCTTCCCCAGTGGAGTTCAGTAGGAATTGAGAGCTACAACTTGCACTGAATTAAAAGTAGGAGTCTGTTTTATAGGTTAAACAGTATATAAAAAAATTACACTACACTCAAAACATAGACGTTGTCGGCATGCAATAAGGATTCCCTCATTACTGTGATGAAATCATCTGTATCTGATCTAGATAAATTCCAATATCCCTGTGATAAATTCCTTCTCCCCTAGAAAAGAATACAAAAGACTTGATCTTTCTATTGGCATTTATCTTCTCTGATGTAGAGGCATAAGTCAAGTGCAATAGTCACCAGTGACTTATTATTTCTCTTCTCACAGGTGAAGATGAATGTCATAAGGGAGATAAGCCCTCGTGCGCATATATTATGTATATAACACTATATATGAGTAAGGAGATATTAAACACACTATGAATATTTTCTTTTCCCTTTTTATATTTTTTTCTCATCATAGACTATTGTTAAATAAAATTAGAAGATGCTGTAAGTTCCTCTTGAAATGAAAAGCTTCAAAGGATTCAATATCTCCTTCAGCACTACAGCCTGTCATCAGTGAAAAAGACATAGCCTTTGTTTCTGTTTGACTGAGAATTGTTTGACAGAGGCACTAGACTGGGACCGCAGGCAATGGGCAGAAACTGATATACAGGAGGTTCCACCTGAACATGAGGAAGAATTTCTTTACTGTGCAGGTGACCGAGCACTGAAACAGATAGGCCAGAGAGGGTGTGGAACCTCCTTCACTGGGGATATTGAAGAACCTTCTGGGCACAATCCTGTGCCATGTGCTCTGGGATGATCCTGCCTGAGCAGAGAGGCTCAACCAGAAGACCCACTCCAGCCTGGCCAATTCTATGATTATGTGAAATTTATCTGCTTGCTTTGTTGAAGATTTCTATTCTCTGATACTTAACTTCCCATGACTCAGTGCTCCATCTTGTGAACATGATATTCATAGCTCTTTTCTCTTTCAGTGCTCTACAAGCATGTCAAAGAAAATCAGGTCAAACAGCATTTTATTAGATGTGTACTTGTCTTGGAAACATATCTGCTATTTGACAGACATTTAAAAATATATCTAGAACTAAAAAATTACTACAACTAAAAAAATCTATAATAGTTCAGAAAAAAAGCCCAATTTATTGCATTTATTTGTAAATAAAAGTAGGTAATTGCAGAAGCCTAGTAAAGAGCATCAGAACAAAAGAGTCCTAGTATTTTTAACAGGGTAAGGTTTCCGGCCATAAAGAAAAGTGATGAATATTCCTGAGGATGCCAAGTTCATATTCATCCTGCAACACTCTCAGGTCCTGCTGTAAGCTCCTGCCCCCAGCAGCCAGGGGGGCAGATGGCAGGGTTTGGGTGTCAACACTGGCGGTTCAGCTCCGATGTGGTCAGGCTGTGCCACTTCACTCAGGCTGCTGAAAAAGGGCTGTAAGGAAGCCTCCAGAGAGGTGAGAAAGGCAACACTGAAAACCGTGTAGGTTGTTGAAACAAAATCCTGCAGGAAAAAAAAAAAAACAATAAAAAGACATGGGGAGGCTGTATATGTCTATAAAGGTCACCCACAGTCTAGGTCTAAAGGCAGGAGTTTGTAACTTCCTTTCTGGTGTTAAATTACAATTCATCATTTGCCCAGGTTAGTCACAGAGTATTTCTAGTAGCTCAAGCAAAATAAATTTAAGAAGCAAAATTAAACACCCTGTCTCTTTATATGAGCTACACATGTCCTAAACCAAAAAGTGACATATTCAATCTTTTCACCCACTAGATTGGCATGTATAATACAGACTAGTAAAAAGTATTGTTGCACATGGACTAGGATGTGCATATGTATTGTATATGTATTGTAACGTATAAATATGTGCTTGCCTTAATGATTTTAAAGCAAAAAAAATTCAATATATGAACCATATTATATTGGTGAAAAACACATAATATTTTATATAACCAATAAATAATCCCTTCAGCCTGCAAAATTTAAAAAACCGATCAACATACAGATATATTCCAAAATACACTTGTAGACTGTCAAAGAAGGTTGAATGAAGATATTTATTTAAACTACTTACCTGAACTTTGGGTCATTATTTGTTTTTGAAACTGCTGTGGATTAATAAATAAAATCTATCAAATATATGTTGTAGTGATTTATCCAGTGTTTACAGTGAAGAAGAAGGAAAATGTGGCATGTCCTGTGCTTTGCATAGTTACAGGCAGTACTTAGAATAACATGGAGTAACACTGGGTAATGTGAAGTTCCCTGGAGACAGTCAGTAAATCAAAGCTGTGGATGGGAGACAATGTTCTTCCTTGTCGCATTCATATTTTTCAGAACACAGCTCCATTATATCTGGTAAACATGAAATTATTTTCAGAATGTTGTTAGTGTGAAGGACAGATACCAGTGTTCTGTAATAGGTAAAGGTACAGTTAAAGTGAAAATCTGGTACCAATAATTTATTTGCAGTCAAGGTATTGTCTGATGACAACATTAGAATATACAGCTGGCTTAAAGAAGGCCCTAAATGACATTCATATCTTTGTACAGATATATAATTTTTTAAATAGTCCATTCACCTCGTCAGAATGAATGCAGGCACCTTCCTATACCACTTTGATAACATTTGGGTTGTATATCTAATATGCACAATACTGAGGGAAGTACCCATGATGCTGACTACTCTGATCTGTCTTTCAAAACAGGAAAGTCACCCGACTTTCAGCAATTCACAGACTTTTTATGTTTCAAATCCAGTGTCATAATTATCTTGTGACACAAAATACAAAATTTCACCCAATAATTGTTGCATAAGAACAAACACCTCGCAGATGAACTATAACATCTCTTTCCAAAGGATGCACAAACTTAATTTAAAACAGTAAGACATTGTCAAGAAAATCCTTTGGCAATACATGCAACTATCTAATGACCTTTAGTGTTAAAAAAATCTAGTGTTTATTTCTAATCAGAAGATAACTTGTCTAAGCTTCCAGCCATAGAAGTCTCATTATATCTTTGCTAGAATCGAGACCTCTGATTAGAAATCTCCTCCAACTCTAGATTCTGACAAAAAAAATTGTCACCATTCAATCTTCTCTCAATAAAGAAAATATGTTGTGCTTATTGCAATAATGGTAAAGCATGTTTTTTCTCCCTTGGGATTATTCTTGATAGGCAAACGTAGAGAACAAACCAGCTCCATGCTGCCTTGTGTAGAACTTCCTCTCCCCCTTATTTAGTGCTACTTTTAGACTAAATTAAAACAACTCCCACCATGTCTTTGCATAGAAATTGTATATAGCAGAGTGTAAATGGATTCTTGCTCATAGCACGTTGCTATGAAATAATTTACTATTCAACTAACTATAAGTATGCAGTTCCTTGTGTCTAGCCTAATCCCAAATAAAAAAGAAATTCTTTTTTTCAAATAATGTGAAACTATGATGCTCTTAGTTATTTGAGCTTCAAAATCTACAACAATATAAATAAAATGAATTTACTTGTTGAAAACAAAATGTTTTTCCAATTTGGCTGAATATTGTAAGATTTTGAGATTTTGAATTTGTAGGAATTAGTCTCTTTCTACATAAGTTTTACTTGTTATTCTGAAATGTCAGCTACTAGCACCTGGATGCTTTTCTTTTTTTTTTTTCTTCCCCACTAGCCACTTGCAATGAGGTCTGTTTTGTGTGATTTGCATTTTCACTTTGCTGAAGGGTGGAGTCTTTGCACATTTATGCAGTCACTGTTTTTCACTTTTCAATGAAAAAGGCTGCTACAGGTCAGAAGTCTCAGTATTTGAGACACAAGAAAAGAACAGGATAACATTGCCTGATTACAGCAGAGCCAATTTTGCCCCAAAATATGCTCTTTCAATTGGAGCAGTTTCTGGATGGCAGTAAAGAGTCTCAGAAGCCAAGTTGCATAATCTATAGCTGTTCCTAAATGGGGACGTTTTGCAATGTAGTGCCTGAGGCATGTCAAAGTGCAATGGTAAGTAACATACAGACTACAATAATCTACACTTAGGAAAGCAAACTAGCAGATTAAACTCTAGTACGTTATAATGTCTTTTAGGAGGAAAAAGAATCCTGAATTTCCTTCAATTTGACAACCTTCCTGTAAGAAAACATTTATGTTTCCAGATTTTCTTCTGTTTCTTTCTTTGAGTACTGACATGAATGGCAGCTTCCCCTCTTCAATGACTCATCCATCAAGATTATCTAAAAGTAAAACAAACTCAGGAAAACACTCTTTACTCATCTGTCATCCCACATAATTTTCACTTCTTTTTTTTTTACATCAGGCCAAAAGATGATTGGTCTTCTGGTACAAGGGTGAGTTGGGTAGAATAAAAAGCTGGCAAAAATCCATATAACAAAGATTTAAAATCTTTTGCAGGCTTTCTATTTGCAGCTGATTATCTCAGTTATTAGGGTACAAGAGAACTGTTAGAATGAACCATGAGACTCCAGTGACTACTGAAGTCGAAGCAAATAGTCCTTTTACCTCATTAGGTTTTAGATTAGGCATTAAGTCAATAAGATGGCACTGCCCAGATTTCTACATAAGAGTAATATTGTAACTCCTTTGACTGCAGCAATAGGGGAAACCAATGGGAAAGATTTTTTGTATTATGACAACAGTACAGCTCATCATTTTTCACAGAACTACGTAATTGCCTGCAACTGAAAGCACTTCACCATATGTTTTAAAGACATGTTCATTAAACTCGCTACTTCTGTGCATTCTTAAGTGTTAGGGATAAATAGGTTAATAATGTAGGATTCACGGGTTAATATTGAAAGCATAGGTTTGCATGAAATATGGTATTTAAACATATGGTTTTATTTTTTGTAAGGAAAAACATCCTTTCCTTATCAATGCATTGTGCAGTCATGACTCCATTGATCAATTCCATTTGAAAAATAAAACTTTTTGCAATTTTCTTTTTCAAATTGCAAAATTCATGCTTTTTCTTACATCCTTCTCAAATACTATTTTGTAGGAAAAGGATGGTACCTGAGGTCCCCCTTTACCTTTTGAAATTGTCAGTCCAGAATAGCTATAGGTGTCCAAATCAAATGTTGCAAGGAAAGACAGCACCATGTGCTCCATGCTGAAAATCTTCTATTGCAAATTGCAAAAAAAAATGAAGTAAAATAGGTAGGTTATAAATACCTTGAAAACAAGGTTTACAATGGAAATGCTGAAAGACATTCAATGATAACAGCAACAGATGCCATCATAGTAATAAAGTACCTAAATGAAAAGTAAAAAAGTCTGTATGGTTCACAAAGGCTTGTGGATTTCAGGGGAAAGCTATGTGAAGAGTCAATGTAAAGCTGGATGTTAATAATTCATTATGATGCTTAGATGTCATTTACAGAAAACCTCAGAAACTCAACATGTAGTCATACTGTGGAAGAGTCAGAAAGAAGAAACACAGTGCTGCACCTTGCACTAGTATTTCCTTCTCCTTTCCTCATGATAAAATAATGCATCTGCGTCTTCCTCATGCCTAGGATTCAGTGGCCAGAACAGACTGCTCAGTTATTGTGCAAACAGCAGCCTTCAGTCAGCCTCAAAACAAACACAATGCCCAACTACAAATAAATAGTTAATGGAACTCAGTCTCCCACTGTCTGACACCCAGGTAAGCTTCCCATTCACTTGTGAAAAAATGTCTTTTCCCCAGTAGACAAAAAAAGGGATTGATGGGCACTGCTAGAACAGGTGGCCATGTACAGCCTTTGCCCTACAGGGGACCTGCAAGCTAAGAGCCAGTAAGGTACTCAAACCAGCAAATAATTTTCATATTTAAAGGATATTCACATACACAGGTACATTAGCACTCTTCTTGCATCCTCCAACCTAGATTAAAAATTAAAGCAATAACCTTAGACTACTCCTCTTGTTAAACTTTTTTTTATTGAACAGGCAACAAAAGCTAAAGATACTTCATTTTTCCTCTCTTGCTCTTTAAATTTCTATTCCCTCTTCTCATTCCTTCCACCTGTTTTTTCTCCTCCTCCTGTTTTTGTTGGCAGCACTGTATTTGACTTGACCGCTCAAATACCCACTAAGGTCTATTTGCAATCCCCAAGCAATAGCAATTTATAGATGAAACTGGCCACTTACATATTCCTGCCTCCAAATAATGAACCAGGTTTCCCTCAAATAGCTCCACTCGGTAATCCTTTCATGTCTATTCTGCTCCTGAGCCATTTCTGTAGAGCGTTGTCTACTGGGAAGGGGATGCAAAGTGAAAAGGAGCAATTGTGTGCATCTGTGTGTGTTCTTTCTCCATGTCTGTAAAACCCAACCCAAACTGTCAAGGTGACAATCCAAAACGATAATCAAAACCACTTTTTACATTCCATCTTGTAATTGCCGCAGGCAAGTTTGAAAGGAGATGCTAACAAATCCCAAAGAATATCAGGTATTAAATATTTGATACAGCTAGAAATGTATACAATAGACATCAAACTTATGTTGTATATCTCTGTAATTTCTATACCATAGGTAAACAACCATATTTCAGTAACAAATTCTTAAGTGGGTATTTGGAAATCTACATTAAAATTTGTTTACATTTTAGAAACAGCTCTGTTGTTTCTACATGCAGCTACAACAATAACAACAAAAAGAGATTTTACTTGGGAATACTATCCCCCATAGACATACTATGAAAAAATATTTTCAAGGGTGCCTTTCCAGCTTTTTGCATCTTTACAAGTATTTGCTTTAAAGCAATCTTATATTCATACTACAGCCTGATTTAAAAAATGTAAGACTGCTGATTTACAAAATAGTTTACACTCATGCCTACAGTCTGCATTTTAAATTTTTCCAGTACTTAGCTATTAAAATTCAGTTCATTTTTACAGTGTCCTTCATAGGGAGCATTGAGAAGGCTGCATAGAAAGAGGGGATATTATGAGTAAAAGGGAAAGGAAAACTAAGAAAGAGGTGCAAACCAGTTACTCTGCTTGAGAGAATAAAATAAACACTGCGCTGGTTTCAGCTTGGATAGAGTTAATATTCTTCACAGGGGCAGGTATGGGGCTATGTTTTGGATTTGTGCTGAACATAGGGTTGATAACATAGAGATGTTTCTGTTTCTGCTGAGCAGGGCTTACCCAGAGCCAAGGCCTTTTCTGCTTCTCGTACTGCCAGGCTGGGGAGAGGGCTGGGAGTGCTTGGGAGGCTGGGAGGAGACACAGCTGGGAGCTTGCCCAAACTGACCAAAGGGATACTCCAGACCATGTGACATCATGCTCAGTTCATAAAGTGGGAGTAAGAAGGAGGGGACATTTGAAATGATGGGTTTGTCTTCCCAAGTCACCGCTACCCAAGATAAGGCCCTCTTTCCTGAAGATGGCTGAATATCTGCCTGCCCACGGGTAGCAGTGAATTAGTGCCTTATTTTGCTTTGCTTTTGTGCTCGGCTTTTGCTTTCCCGATTAAACTGTCTTTGTCGCAACCCACCAGGTTTTTTTACCTTTTACCCCTCTGATTCTCTGCCTCATCTGGCTGCTGGGGGAGTGAGGGAGTGGCTGGGTGGGGCTTGGCTGGTGACTGAGGTTAAACTGTGGTAAACAAAGAGCCGGTGGAAAGAGTGAGTTTGCCCTCTGTTTGTATAGTCAAAGAGAGGGAAAAAAGAATGGTCATAGATAAAACTTGGTCAAAAAGTAGGCTGACGGTAAACAGATGTAATAGAATGGTGCCTTTACAAAAAGAAGGTGAGTGAATGAGTGATGCACTAAATGTGCATCCACTGAGCTGTGCTAACTGCAAGTGTGTGTTCAGCTCAGAGTAAGTGCAAGACAACTCAACCTAGGTCATATAGTTAGTTGTATATTGTATCAAAGAAGTTCACTTTTGTTTGGGACAAACAGCAGATATATGAGCAGTTAGTAGGAGAGTAATTTCCAGATAACTTTAGACTACCGCAGTGTGGAAATCTTCGTCTCAGCTATTTCTTCTAGACACTCTTCATAATCAATGGAGAGAAATAGGCATTTGGGGAACATGATTCATCTGATATATGTTAGTTGTCTACTGTGGAACGAAACCTAAGAGTGACAAATTTTTTTCAGTGACTACAGAGGAAGTCAAGATGACTAGCTCAGATGTAGTCATTTACTCTGGCTCAGACAAGTCCCCCTAATGAGCAACAGATGTAAGGTACCTTGTTACACTGCAGTAACTTAATCATGAGCCTAAAATCCTGGAATTAACAGCCAGTGGTGGGGTCCTGCTAGGATGGAAAATGCTCTCCAAAGACAGAATTAGCTCTGCATAATTTTATGCTGTGCTTTTAAAGGAAACTACAGAGGGAAAACAAAAGAGGGGCACAGAGAGGTGAGTGGCCCAAGGTCACCCAAAAGGTCCTAGCCTGTATCTGATTCAGTGACTTACCACCGAAGTGCAGTGCTGCTAAATGAAAGTAGCAAAATAACACGAGGCAGGAGAATTTTTTCCTACTCTTCCCCTCCACCCTCTAAGGATGGGTTAGTGCAGTCTTCATTGAGTATTAGGTAGGTAGCTGTAAACACTGAACAGTTGCTCCCCTAGTGTACAGTGCACGGTTCACAAAGATGACCCTTGTATGCCCCATTCACAGCACAATATCACAGCAGAATATTTGTATTAGGGCGTTTAAATCCACAAAGCTTCAAAGTAAAGGCTCTTCAAGATAGCAGTTTTAGTACTATGCAGTTTACTTGGCAGAAAAAGCATAGCTATTTGACTTAAGTGCCAAATGTAATGGACTGGAAGCAGCTAAAAAGTCCAGGCAACTAAAAGTTATTTTAAAGAGAACAGGGTTGGGATCCATATGCCACCAAGAAGGGGTCACTTCAAAACTGTTATTGGCACATCCCTGTGTCTGGTTTTCTTGAATGTCACTAGCACTTGGATTAAGATTTCCTTGTTTGCAGATGCCCTCTTTCTGCTAGATGACTATGGCCTTTTAAGTCCTTTTTTTTGGCACCCTGATTTTCCAGGTTTGAACATAGCCTGTGGAGCAGAGTTGTGATGTGTTCTTCCTAGCACAGCACTTGTGAGGGAAAGAATCTGTGTTCTGAAGTAACTGGAGGTTTCAAGGATTCTTCACACTTTGAATCTGATAGAGTGCAATGTAGTAGACAAGCCTGAAGGGATTCTCAGTTATGGATCACCGTAACAAAGTCTGCATTTAAGAAGAAAATGCGCCAGCTGAGATGATAAAACAAAATGTTTCTAGTCACTGCTATCTGAAGGACAGAAGAGTCTGATATGAACTGAGATTCTGAATTGGCATGTCATCCTTAGCTTGGGGAGAAAATAGACTTGATCTGTTCCTAAAAATGCTGCCTTCCACATCTCAGGATCACAGCTGTCTTCCACTTAAGAAGGCCATGCAAGACTGAATGAACAAAGCAATAACTCTGTTAGCATGCCCTGGAAAGCATCAGCAGTGTCTGAGCTGACTTCATGGCATTGCTGATAGGCTTTCCAAAAGCACTGAAGGGAGGGCAACAGAAGCACCGGGCACAAGGCCAAGCTTTGAGAGAGGTCAGGGAGCAGAACAGATCAGGGCAAGAAAACCCATGTTTGCTGGGTTGCCCCATCACAAACTGAACTGCCACCTAAACCAGTAGGTACAGCTTTTCTAATGACCCACTGGATAGAGGGATGCTCCGAGAGCTGACCAGGTCTGGCCACACAACAAGCCATACATAAATTTTTATATCAGCATCACAAAGATGGTCGCATAGAATGGCAGTGCTGGAGACTGGATTTTTCTTTTAAAGAAAAGGCTTTACAGATAAAGGTTCCTGTGAAAATCAAATTCTCTTAGTAAATATCAACACTATGAAAATATATGTATTTCCTGGCAGTTCCATGACATTGGAAATTACTTTATTATTCTATAACTGATACTTAATAATTAATATCATCTTCATTTAGTTTTTATAAGGTTGAGGTGACTAGAGGCTGTAGAGTGGAGTTACTCAGAGCAACAGTAGGATGAAAAAATGTCCTCCAATAAGCTTCCTGAGAGCAGTTTCTGCATCCCAGTTTTATGCCACCTGAAGAGAAAAATCCAAAACTAAATGTTTTATTTTATTTTATTTTCCTGCAGTACCAGCCCGTTTATTTAGAACAAAATGAAAAGGAAATTATATATATGTGAATACAAGGCTTCCTGGAGGGTTTTAAAATGTATTTTTAAATTTTGTATCAGTGCTGTACATTATGCTTTGTTGTCAGCCACTGATATGAATTTTATCTGCAGTTCAGGGAGGTAGAGTATACAGCTAGTGAAGTACCATTTTAATTAATTAACAAAAGAAAAAAAGTGTCTTGAAAAGTATTATAATCTGTCCTGTTCAATAAGAAGCCATAGGGGGAAATTAACTCTGGTTACGCATATCCTTTCTCTACAGTTTCTTAGGCTCAATAAATGAAATATATTTCATAAAGATAAACGGGTTATTGGAGGAAAGGAACATAGAAAAATACTGCCATTATATTATCATTTTAAAATATTTAAACTATAGTATGACCCAGACATCTCAGTGGTTATCCAGGAATGTCATGCAAAAGTTATCAGAGAGGTAGGTACATGTGTACACATACAGGAATTTTTTGTTTTGATTGCTCTACTGAGATTCTCCTGTAACAAAAACAAGGACGTGCACAAACACAAACAGAACTTAGGGGTCAAACTAATATGACGTCTTTCCCTGCAGTAATAGAGTTTGACTAAGACCTTCATTCTTTCAAGTGTTTTAGATTTCAGGAGCAGAAAAGACCTTTAGTTTGTGTTGTCTCTCTACTACATAGCAGAAGCATTCATGGAGTTGTTTCTGTCTTGACCCTTGATTTTGCCTTTCAGAGCAAACAATAAGATTGCCTTCTTGGGGAAGAAAAAGAAGGATGGCATATAGATGCTAGAAGTAATTATGTTTCATGCACCACATCTTCCTCCAAACCCAACATTAACTCTTTTATATATTCTGACACATCAACAGACAAGGGACAGGGAAAACCTGATATGGCTATTTTTGTCTGAACCTTAAAAAGTGCTTAAGAAAAGACTATTCTGTTTCTTTCTACTATACCTGGCTTTTAATTTGTTTCCAACATTCTTCCCTACTGCTTTGATGAAGTTCTTTGAAATTTAACTGCCTCGTCCCAGTCCCTCAGATTATTGCATTGTGACTTTGATTTAGAGGAGCTCTCCCTTCTTTTCAAAAGTGTCCTTTCGACAGAGGAACAGTTGTGACATGATGAACATGAACCCAACCCTTTTTCCTTGTTACTGAGCTGACTGGGTTTTTGGTACTGAGCTGATGGTTTCAGTTTCCAACAAGAAAATGATACCACATCTGTGTAATTGGTGATCTGAGCTCTTGATTTGTCTGTTACTTGTGGAGAAAACAGCTCATCAGTACTAACTTGTACTGATAATATAGTTGTTTTGACCAGTGTGTATCCTTATGTATTCTGTAAATATGTATTTGATTTTGCTAATAAAACTTGTTTGGCATGAGTTTTACTGGCGCCAGAATCTCTTCCTGACACCTTATCTGTCTGGCCTTGCTTGCTCTTAGCCTGGCAAGTGCCAAGTGGTTGTCAGTTCAAGACATTGTTGTCCCATTGGCTGGAAGTGTGGCTGATTTCCCCATTTCTGTTGGCTTATCTTTCAAAATATCTACATCCTTATTATGAGCTTATTTAGAGGAAATACAACCTTTTAAAAAATAAATATGACCTCTAGAGGGGAAAACAATTTCAGAAAAAGGACATAATTCAAAGTCCAACTTCGTCATGCATCTGAATTCTGTCCAGACCCCACTTCATTTTATTTTTTTCGGAGAACCCTTACAGCAAAGGGAGTCACAGTAAAAGTTCAGAAACAAAAATTGCTTGTCACTAATCTGATATTCTGACTTTTTCATGTAACTCACACTGAGGCAGCTGTAAGTTTTAAAATCACCAGAAGTACAGTCCAGGTTCTTGAGGGAAGAAAGAATAGATAACCACCAGAGGTGAGAGCTGTGTGCAGTAAGTCATGTAGTCATGATGTTAGTTTACTGTAGCATTCACTGTGGCAAATCCTCAGCCTACCAGAACACAGCCATATAATCCCACAAAGTATGAGCGAGAGAGTATCATGTAAACTCATTCAGCCAACAATTTTTCCTGGGATATAAAACACACAGTGACTTATGTTAGAGTTACATGGTGCTGACAAGAGGTGATAGTGATGCTTAGCAATAATAATATTGCTAATTACATTGCTATAATAAAGATGTAATAAATAAACCTATTAGTTCCTCTGTAGCATAACACATCCTTATGGCTTTGTAAACACAGATAATATAGCTGGCAAGCATCAGTTCTAAAGCATGACAGCATGGTAGGAAGCCAATTTGGAGCCAAATTAAAAAAAAAAGTGTCCAAAAAGTCCTTTTGATCTGTTACCATATGCCTTCTCTACTTTGCATAGCATTTGCTATGAAAGTCTCAGTGACTATATGATGCAAGAAAAAAAGATTTTGCTAGTCCTTGCTCTTTTTAGGGACTTCAATGTATCAGATGTCAGTAGGAAATACAATACAGCAGAGATCAAATAGTCCAGGAGGTTCCCGTAGTATGTGGTAGGTAATGTCCTGACAGAGCTGGTGAGGGAGCAGCTAGGGGAGCTGCCCTTCTGGACCTGTTGCTTGTGAGCAAAGACTTGTGGTTGATGTCATAGCTGGGGGCTGTCTTGGGCACAGCAATCACAAAATTATAGTTTTTCATTCTCAGAGAAGTAAGAAGTGGGGGTCAAACAAAAAAAAAATAAATTCCAGAAATACAGCAGCAACAAAAGAACTAAGGAAAATTTCCATCTCTTATTGTGTGTGCAGGGAAGCACAGCAACAAAGGGTGAATAAAAGGCTGAATTCCTTAATGCTTTTTTGACCTCAGTCTTCAGTAGTCAGACAGTTGTTCTCCAAGTACCCTGCCTCCTGAGCTGGAAGACAGGGATGGTAGCAGAATGAGGCCCTCATAATCCAAGGGGAAATGGTCAGTGCCCTGCTACACTGCTTAGACATGAACAAATCTATGAGCCCACACAAGGGAACTGATGGAGATAGTGGAAGAGCTTGCCAAGCCACTTTTCATCATTCACCAGAAGTCTTGGCTAATCGGTGAGGTCCTAGCTGAGTGGAGGTTAACAAATATGATGCCCATCTACAAGAAGGGCTGGGGAGGGATAGGGGAATTACAGGCCTGTCAGCCTGACCTTGGTGCTGGGGAAAGTTTTGGAGCAGATCATCTTAAATGCCACCATGCAGCACCTACAGGACAATCAAGGGATCAGAACTAGCCAGCATAGGTTTGTGAAAGGCAGGCGCTGCCTGACCAACCCGATCTCCTTCTATGACAAGGTGACCCAGTTATTGGGTGAGGGAAAGGCTGTGGATGTAGTCTACCTGGACTTTAGCAAAGTATTTGATGCTGTCCTCCACAATATTTTCCTGGGGAAAGAGGCTGTTCGAGGCTTGGACATGTGCATTTTTCACTGAGCAAAAAACTGGTTGGATGGCCGGGCCCAGAAAGTGGACTAAATCTAGCTGGTGGCTGGTCACAGGTGGTGTCCCCTCAGCATAGGAGCCAGTCCTGTTTAATATGTTTAAAAATGATTTGGATGAGGCGATCAAGTTCTCCCTCAGTCTATTTTCTGGTGACTACAATTTGGGCAGGAGTGTTGATCAGCTGGAAGGCAGGAAAGCTCTGCAGAGGGATCTGAATGGGCTGGACCAGTGGCCTGAGGCCAAATGTATCAGGCTCAACTCGTCAAACTGCCAGGTCCTGCACTTGGGCACAACAAACCCTACAGGCTGGGAGAAGAGAGGGAATTTGCTTGTTGGAAAAGGATCTGGGGATGTTGCTCTGTGGCAGCTGAACATGAACCAGTGTGTACCCAGGTGACCAAGAAAGCCAGTGGCATCCTGCTTGTATCCAAAATAGTGTGACCAGCAGGATCAGGACACTGATTGACCCCACTGTATGACTCTCTGTACTCAGCACTGGTGAGGCCACACCCTGAATCTTGTGCAGAATTTTGGGCCCTTCACTACAAGAAAGACTTTGAGGTATTGGAGTTTGCCCAGAAAGGACAATGAAGCTAGTGGAGGGTCTGGAGCACAAGTCTTGTGGGGAGCAACTGAGGGAGCTGGGTTTGTTTAGTTTGAAAAAAAAAGAGGCTCAGGGAAGACTTAATTGCTCTCTACAGCTTCCCTGAAAGGAGGTTGTAGTGAGATAGGGGTTGATTTCTTCCCCCAAATAACAAGATTAGAGGAAATGTCCTCAAGTTGCTCGAGGAGACATTTAGATTGGACATTAGGAAAAATTTCTTTAAGGAGAGGGTTGTCAAACATTGGAATGGGCTGCCCACGGAAGTGGTGGAGTCACCATTCCTGGAGGTATTTAAAAGATGTGCAGTTATGGCGCCTGGGGACGTGTTTAGTGATGGACTCAGCAATGCTGGGCTAACAATTGGACTCAATGATATTAAGGGTCTTTTTTGACTTAGACAAGTCTATGATTCTATTATATTATTCTGTAATACTATGGTTTAGAAAAATAATTTTTAGGCTTCAGCTATTTTAGGAGGGAAAAAAATTAAAAATCCCAAACCCATCCAAAAGTAAGGCATATCAACATGTCAGATGTATTTTAAGACAATCTATTTGATTTTGGGAGTCTTTAAAATACTTCTTATAATTTTTTAAACATGTTGAAGAAAGTTTGCAAAAGTTCCTTGCATGTATATTTAATAATCCATATTTTTAATCAAACATGCAATAATTTATTGTGAAGATTCTGCAATTGCCAACTGTTACTGGCTAGTTTTCTAAGGTAGGAAATAGAACCATTTTTCTTCTCTCTTCCCTGTCAAAAACCTATACCCCTCTGCTGTTTGTACATATAACCTCAACTTTAGCCAGCGTGCTTTGACCTAGGTAACTGGTTAGCAAACAGACTTAGGGCTGTGCTCCTCCTCCCTATATCCCTGCACACATGGTGAAATTGCTTCAGGCCACATTTCAGAGTTGCACTCTCAATTGGCTGCATCCCTGGCACTCTTTGGAAATAAGTAACACTTCTGTAGGGCTAACCCAGTTTCTATTTTACAATCCCGAGTACTATGGTCACTTTACAGAGGAAGAGCTGCCATTGCAAGCACCCGGTACTCTCCGGTATTCGCTTGGTCAAATATTCCACACTTTTTAAGCACGTGTGAAGCATTACAGAAGCCCCTATGTTCATCTCCAGAGAGCAGCCAGAAAGGGTTAAACAAAATCAACCCTGACAATACTAGAAACAGTTCTCTCAGTGTGTGTTGGTTCACTGCTCCACAGGGCATAGCAGATGTTGTGTCTGGTAGTAAGAAGGGCCCAGGAGGTGTGAGCTGTCAATCACTTTTTTTCCTAACTACAGGCTGTGCTATGGATATGAAGCACGACTAAAACAATCTGTCTCAGCTGGGGTGTGTGAGGTATCAATAACCCTTGGCAGAGGTGTCAAGAGCCTTGCTGGAATCAAACTACCCTGCTGACCAGCTGCTTAGCAAGTTAACAAGGCAGCATTCAGTGCTCGCTGCCCTCCCAGCCCAACAATTAACACAACTGGAGCGGGGCTCTGCTGAAATGCAGGAGGAGCCTCGCCGCATCGCCCTTGTGCTGGCGACAAAGAGATGCAGAGTTCTTTATTCAGAAGCATCCGTAACAACGTGTGAGGAGTGAGAGAAACTAGGGCAGAGAACATGTTTTATTCTCAAATCAAATATGCAGATAAATATTAGCAATATGAGACAAATCTGAACAGACTGAGGAAAAATAGATTTGTAAAGTATTTTCACTCATGAGGCCAGTAGCTGTAGAGCAGGCAGGGAAAAAGAGCTCCAGTAAGGAATAAATTGTGCTGAGAAGCTAGAGTAAGGTAAATTTAAACAACAGCAGGAACAAACAATGTAATCAAAGAGTTTTGAGGCACTGGTAATCCAAACAAAAGCTGTGTAGTGGCTTGTTACAATCATCCACATGGCTGGTTAGAGTATTATAGAACAACCAGGTTGTAAAATGAACGGGCAACAGTCAGAAAGTCTTAAACATTTTGCACTCATGGGTCATGTACTAGTCAGCCTCGTACCGGTATAAATTTGGAAGTAATGCCATCAAAATCAATGGCTTCACAGTGTTTTAACAGGAAAGAATCAGGCCCTTTTGTAGAAAATGATTCAATTTTTCATTTTACAAACTGCTAACTCCAGCTTCTGGAGTTAATGTTTTTCCTAAGCCCTCAACACATTTTTTTTTGTTTTGTTTTGAAAACTGAATTACTTTCAAGTCTTTTTGTATTCTACATTGCTTTATTTTGTGGTTTTGTTCTCAAGGGTATCAACCAGTGATTATATACAGTTCTATTCTGAAAAAAAAATCCAAACATGCTGTACGGCAAAACATGAATATTAGCTTTAAACAATTTAATGTTGTTTGTCTTTGCTTTGAAATTCAATAATGCCATCAGCCCAAAAGACCTTTTAGAGCAGAGTATTTCACACAGTGAAAGCTGCTTTCTGCTACAAAAGCAGAGCAGCTGTGGCTCCTGCAGATACTCTTAAAGACAGATATAATAAAACACTGGGAGGGAGTAGGTCGACACAGGAGCATGAAATGGACGAGATGAAGCCCTTTGTCACAATCAAATAGGCTGTAAAGTTACTATAGTAACATACAGTATTAAGCTCCAGGTGGATTGACTTAATGTTGACTAAACAAAAAGAGGTTAAGGAAAACCAAACCAATAATTATTACACTCTCCCTACCAAATGTTTGCCAGGATGCCATTATTTTGATTTAGCCAAGCTGCACAAAATGTGGTGTGGGTTAGTTTCTGTTCTGATGAGCAGTTCCCCTATGTGAAAACCTGTAAAACAAAAACAAATTCAAAATTGTAAGAAGGAAGGGGATGGGTTTTCTGTGTCTGTGACAGACACCAAGGCAAAATTCAGGCAAAAGACCATGACAGAATTGAACTATGTCAAACTGTGTAAAATACTTAAAAAAAATTATTTTCTCTCTCCAGGATCACCACTTCCCGAATGTTAGAAATGTGGAGAAGAAGTGGATGTTCAAACTCATCGTGACCTACCTGAGCTTAAAAAATGATGAATAGAAAAGATACATACACTTTGAGACTTTGTTTTTATCTTCTCTCTAACAACTAGCCTTTGCATCTAAAAATCTACCAGGAGATATTACGCTAATTACAAATTGTATCTTCAACAGGAAGCAGGAATCCATCTGGCTGTCAGTGTTTGTTTCTAGTTACATTCTTTACTGTAGAAAGAAAATGCCTGACAACTTATGAATTGGGTGCCTCTGGCTGCTTGTCCACCCTTCTCTTTTAGATGTGTGTCAAGGAAAGCACTTTGACCTCTTGATAAATCCCACAGCATTAGAAAAACTTCTCTTAGCCCCAACGGCCATTTCTTTCACTCCATTCCAGTCTGGGATTTAAAAAATCTGAAGATTTAAGTGAAAATCCTAGTTTTATTCTGAAACTTCTGACGCTGTCAGAATTCACACCTTCTAACAGAACTGTAATTTCATGTGTCTCTGGTATAGTTAGTGAACTCCAAGCTGCTGCCCTATAAATCTTTAAAGGTTGCTATTCAGAGAGGGAAGGAGATCATATTGGTTCAAACTGAGTAAAACAGAGTGAGTCTTTCTTTGATAAAAAGTAGTAAGTACAAATCAGAAACCCAGTTGGATAGTCACTGCAAAATGGTCAAAAACCTCTCATCTGTGCCATAAAATTAGTCTCAATAAGACTTGAAATAACTCCACACTGTCAAGGAGAAAAGAAAACATGCTGCTGCATTCAGGACATGAAGTGTAGCCTTGGCCAGCTAGAATTGGTAAAAAAAAAAAAAAAAATTAGAAAAGATCACAAAAGAGATTTAAATTATCAAAATTGTGGGATGATTTTAAACTGTACATCGTTCAAGAACACCTTTGGAAAAGACAGTACATGTAGGATAGAGACAGGAAATATCTGAAGCTCCAAATATTTGAGAGGTTCCTGTGATTATTACAGCCTCTTGCCTGGATACAGCAGCCAGGAAAGCAGTATCTACTGAAAGATAAGGGAAGGATTAAGCAGCTAGCCAGAGCTTTCTGGCAAAAATAACACAAGGGTTACTATTTTCAAGAATTTCTTTTCTGTAACCTGGTAGAAGTGTAATGTGGCTGCACCCTTGGAAATGCAGTGAGGTGTGATCAGAGTAACAACAATCAAGCTGAGAGGTAGTCCTCAGGGCTTCAGTGGAGACAAATATCACTTGAAGAGGTACCAAGCACTCTTGTTAGAATCAGTTCAGGAATGGTTTCGTTTTGGATTAGATTTATAGAAGTACCTGGCACAAGCTGGAGCTATCTGAAGGGCAGCACCAGGATATGACCAGCTTTCTCGAGGACAGACAAATTTTGCATACTCATGAAAATAATGAAAATATTAATGAGCATAAATACAAAGACTCAAGCCTTCCAGTTCCCCTGGAGCAGTACTAGCTCTCATTAATAGTTATGGTATGTCACAAACAATTCTGTAGCTGGATGACAAAATATTTGAAGATCTCCTTGTGATTATTTGAGATATCTCTGCTAAGCTGGACTGCTAGAATGTCCTGAATGTCCTAATG
This sequence comes from Motacilla alba alba, assembly GCF_015832195.1. Classification (NCBI taxonomy): domain Eukaryota; kingdom Metazoa; phylum Chordata; class Aves; order Passeriformes; family Motacillidae; genus Motacilla; species Motacilla alba. The sequence goes on along the minus strand of NC_052018.1, from coordinate 40,330,847 downwards.
ACTCAATGTTAGACAAAAAGAATATCAGAGCAATGTCAGTGGTTCAGAAAGCATCTTCACTTGAACTTGTAATAGCACTTGAATATGCTATTACATATTCTTGAATCTGCAAATCACATTCTGACCTGTCATCTGTCTCCTAAACCTAAATATGACCCCAGATGGCTGCCACCAAAGTGATTATCTGTATCTTCTTCTTCAACTCAACAGAGTTCAGTTAGGCTATTGAGGAAGAGCATCCAGTGAACTGTAGCCAGCAGTTCAGAAATCTGGTGTAGGCATTGCAGATCCCATAAAAATCTAGCCTGTAAGTCACAAAAGGAACAATGAAGACCCACCTCAAATATTTATGTTCTGGCACATGAGGACAGCCTTGCTCAGAAAGGGCAAGCTCTTCAAAAGGCAGGAGCACAGATTCTGCACACTTTAGGAGCTGGTTGCCTTAACAGAAGCAGAAGTGGAATCCATATAGGAAATGGATAAAATAAAAACATATGAACTGTAGAAAATATTTTATTTATTAATTCATATAAAACCCAAGCATACTACTCCTTCTTATATATTCTTACAATGAGGACATGTGCCAACCTTTGAATATAGTATAAGAAAAGATGAGATAAGATGTGTATACAGTAAGGTATCTGCCAGGGTTTCCTTGTACTTTTTCAGAGCACTCTCTCATGGCCACCTGAGTATGTAGGAGTTCTTGAATAGGGGATGCTACATAATCCTGAGTTTCCCAGTTATTATGCTGCTTCAGATCTTTCCTCTTCATGGTTAACATGTTACTTCTAAATGCTGGATATCCTTCCTCTTCCTTTGCTTGAGAAGTCCCATATAAAGCTTATCATTTTGCTCTTGAAAGGTCAGTTTTTGGTTTAGGTTCTCAGCAGGGAGCTATAGGCATGGAGACCAGGTGCAGCTCATCTCTAAGGAGTGGATAAACAGCAAAGCTCCTATCTTCACACATGGGGTCCCCCTGCTATGCCCTTGGTGACACACATGGAACAGGAGCTAAGAGTCATCCGCTTATTTCCTTAACAGCCTCTTTTACCTTCCTGTATCGCCTAGATTAGCTGACAGGATGGAAACCCTTCCCTGACCCCTTCCAGCCAGAGGAGATCACTTTTGTGTTTCTCTGAGTGGAGCAGCTGGAAGCCCATTGCCTCCTGTGGGGTCTGCGCTCTGAAACACCAGCCCCACAGCCTGCCCCTGGGGTGATGCCCTCTATGCAGTGTTGCCCCCCTCCCTGCTTTAGAAACTTCTTAAAGGGATGCTGTTTGTATTCTCTGCTCATCTTCCCCAGCACTGAAGTGGCCTATGCATATGCTTGTTTATAAATCAGTGAAGATCAAATGAATTCTTAGAGGCAATTTGAGCCTAAAGGTACTGAATTTTCACAACTGCTAAAATGTTTGTTTCTTGCTCTTTAACTCAAAGGACTCCCATGGATGCATTGGCCTTGCTTGAGAGTCATTGTAGATTAAAAGACAATTTGAATTATAATACTGATCCAAATACTACTGCTTCTGTGACTTTGGGCATGCCACTTAACCCCTCTGAGCCTTATTTTCCCTATTATCTGAGACTAATGGTATTTTACCTGTCTCAGACCACAAGGGAGCTATGAGGCTTAATTAATGTTTGCAAACTGGGTTGTTGCATAGCATAATTAAATAGCATTTCCAAAGTTTAAAGAAAAAGAAAGTATTAAGACCCATCAGCAGTAAAGATGAGACAAGGAGCGAGAATGTCCTGATTCCCAGGACAGTGCTAAATTCTCTCAACCATATGGCTTTGGAAAGAAAAAACAGTACCAAATTGTCTTCAAGTACAATTTCCAAAGTTCAAAAATGTGAATTTTAAAGCAAAGGTGGCTATTCACAACTTTAAAGAACATCCAAACAGCAATATTGTTTTGATTGTTGTGTAATCATTTCCTTCTTGTTTAATTGCATGAAATTGTCCCACATTTTTTGACATTACTGAGCTTCCAGCCAAGAGACTTCTGTTAAAAATGATCCTTCACAGCTAACTCTACTCAGTTATTACATATTTAATGAGCCACACTTATTTTCCCCTTTGAAATTTGATGTTTCTCTTCCAGGTTAGTTTACAGTATTCAAGTTGCAGTTGTCTTGGACAACATAAAAATGATAGAAATATTTTGCAGGGTGAGACCTTCCAGATATCTCTTGCCATATCACTTTGGCTCATAGTTCCCCTACAATACTATAGAGCTATTTTAGCCATGAAATGGAAACAGATCACAAAATTATTACAGGGATTACTGTAGGACTGTACCTTATTTTTTATTAATGTGAAATTCAGTGTTGATTAACTTAAAGAACAGTTGGATGAAAGGCTCCATTTCGCTCGTATAACCATGTCTCTTCATATCCTGAATGAGCAAAAGAAAAGGAAAATCAGAGAAATTTTAGACATGTGTTTGTTATATTCCTTTTTTTTTAATCTAAGACAACAGGATTTCCAGTTAACACTTTCTGTTAACCGTATGTTTTTCACAGCAGAAAGGAAAACTCATTATGAACATTAATTTAATTTAATTTTCTTCTATTTTTCTGTCTATTACAATAAAAACAGTTTTTGAGGAAAATGTTACAGGGACATTTTTATGCTATGGGTGGTATAAAAATGTGTGATATCAGCCATGTCATTAAGCTTACTTCAACAGATCTGTGATGCAGCTCAAGTTTATTTATTTGGATTTAAAACTAATATTTGAATTTCAAGCATGGTTGAAGGGCTCTAACTATTGGGATAATAGGCTTTTGGTTTCCTTTTAGATAAAAATAAATGCATTTTATCATTGCAACAAATCTACAGTTTTAGCTTTCTTCCAGACCTTTAGAAGAAAGCAATAAAAGCTGTAAATAAAAGAGTTAAAAAATTGGATTTCTTTTCTTTAAATCAGAGCTTTAACTTTTTTTGATATATATAAAATAGACTAAGAAGTTACTAAAAATGAAATATTTATTACTATCTCACAATTCTGTGGAGATAAAAATCCTTAAAAATAATGCAGTTCAAATCCTAAGGGATCTAATTTATTTGAAGTAAAGTCTCTTAGAAAAAGGTGTATCTGGAAGGTTCAGATGGGACCTTGCTATTTAGATCTTACATATCAGAGAAGAGCCTAGGACAGTTCAAAGTCTAGGATGTGGAGTTGCATGTCAGGATCTATTGGTACCTCATAGAGAGTCCTTAGAGAATGACCTTAACACAAGAAACTGAGAGTTCATGTTAACTATCATGCAGCCCTAGCAGTGCCTGATTGTGCCTGTTTCTCTCCTAGCCTTTCTTTTCTGCACATTGACACACTAGCTGGAATCAGAATAACCTTACAGTTCTGCATTATGGAGATAATTTTTATCATGAATATAAATGTTAGAAATCAGTGATGGTAGCAATTCCAGCCAATAACCTGTCATCTTCTCTCAGCAAAAATCTACCTGTGAAGGCTTGTCCCATCTCACTCTCCTGGTTAAGGCAGCAAAATAAATCTGTATACAATACAGGTAACTGTGAGTGCCCACAGTTGAGCTTTGATGGATGCCCGACCAAAATTTTCATCTTTGACAAAAGTTAACTTAGGGCTGAAAAGGAAATGAAAAGAAAGGCAATTCTAAATCTTATTTTCATCACAACGGTTCTTCAGAAGTAAGACCTGTGGCAAAGTAAAGGTGATGGCAAAGATCAGGCAAAATTAAGAAAGCTGCCGCCTCTTTGTGCTATCCCAACATTTTTGGGTTACTGTATTTTCCTTTGCTTCTGTGGATGCCTGTGTTTTTTATTTCTGCAATGGGAGTGCAAGCTTTTATTCTTTGGCTTTCTGCCTATTGCCTCTCTCTCTTCATTTCCAGAGAGAGGTTTAGGGTGGGTTCTGATATCCATGCATTGGAAGCTAAGACCTGACCATCCATTTTGTAGTAAACCATAATATCTTGATTATCTCAATAAAGATTTTATAAATCTAGTTAAAATTTCTTGTAGTAACTCACAGTTACACAATGTCATTGAAAAACTGGTTGCTTCTGTTCAGAGTTTTCTGTTATGCTTATTATTTTGTGTAATTGTGTTCCTCTTCTCCACTAAATCTAGAGAGAAAAAGACCAATAAAAATACTTCTGCCTTGTGCTACTGCAAGAGGAAATTACTATCTCAAAAGTCTTGCTGAACCATGACTGGGAACTGTACTTTTTGGTCTGTTGATGAGCAGATGGTAATTGGAGGCAGGCAGGACTAAAACTGGGACCTTAAAACAGTCAAAATAGAGAAGTTACTTATATTAGCTAAAGAGATCTGGGGGGCGTTGGAGGATGGGGTGGAGCAATTACCAACCTAGAGCATTAAGGGAGGCAAAAATTTGCTTACACCCCCTAATTCAGACTGAGCTACAAGTCAATAAGATATTTAAGGAAAATGAATTTCCTGACCTAGAGTCACCTCTCAACCTGGGGAACACTTGGGAAAGCAGTGCTACTGCTTTGCCAAGTTCAAGAAGGTCAATATCCACTAAACAAACACAATCTTGAGAGAAAAGTGGGGAAATAGTCTGGCAGCTCATTGGAACTTCTTGTTCTCCCAGTCTGAGAGTTTGTTCCACCATTTTTCTCACAGGTGGTGATGAAAATAATTTTCACGGGATGAAATTGTTCATGATACAACTTGGAGAACATTGATATGACTATGTGAGAGTACTTCACTTGCACCAACCACATTCTTGGAGTCTGCCCACAGCAGGATGAAAGATGCAGCTGTGCCTTGTATCCTGCTGGTCTGCACGTGGGACAGTGCAGCACAGCAATAGTGACTGATTGCTGCACACTAAAGTTTTACACTTCTGAAAAGTCCCCACCAGCAAAGGAAGCTTGTAAGGAAACTTTGTAAGGAAAAGCAAAAGCAGCGTGTGACAAAGGAGATGCAAACTATTTGTCCTTCCGGAGACTCTGGTTTTGTTCCCTTTCATCTTGCAGTTTCTCTTAATCTAAACTAAAGGCCTTTCAGACTGCATATGTGACTCTCCTCAGGATTGAAAGAATGTGTATATGTGGGCTGAAAAGGAGACGAGATGGCTGAAGTAAGAAAAATGCCAGAGTGCCTAAAAAGGCTAAAACCTGGAATGTGTTCCCAGGATTTTTTGTCACTTCTAGCAGAAGATTCATTGAGAATGTGTTTATATTTATATATGTGCACATACATACATAAACATCTGAGCCATATGTATTGATTAAATAATTACCCAAAATGTAATTGCCTCCTAGACCTGCCAGATTAGTTTAAAACAAACAAACCACCCAAAAAACAAAACAAAAAAACCCAACCAAAAAAACAAACCCAGCCCAAAACCTCCACCAGCATCACTGCACATAGATCTAAGACAACACCAACAAATTCTCATTTCACTGGGATTTTATTTCATTCTTGTAGGCTTAATATCTCACTGCATGAACAAAAAATATCACACTGAAAAGGCTTCAGGCTAGCTGCTTCCAAAAAGATTCAGCCTTCTAAGCACTATCAGTATCATCCCTGTACCCACATGGTTAGCACTCTCTAATACACTCTCTGAAAACCATTAATAAAGCAACATATTTAGTCTAGTTCTTAGCCATGTGTCGTACTGAAATAAGTTCATGTAAATCTGTGAACTGCACGACAATGATCAAATTAACAGTCGTTTCAGGGAAAATGCCCCTCAGGCTGAAAAATAATTAGTAGTCTCTCACTCTATCTTTTCCTACTAATAAAAATCATGCTATTATTGTTGACTGTTCTAATAAAACACCTTCCATGACCCTGAGGTAGCTCAATGTAAAATATAAGGACTATTCTATTTTGCAGATGCACACATGTTTTATTGAACATTTCTATTTAGTTTCTCATCTAGTAACAGCATTACCTCCACGAGAACTTTTGTCAGAATGATGCAGGGTGTACGCTCTTTTCTTCCCATGCAATTCATCTTTCTGAAGTAAACCCCAAATTTTAAAACTCCACAGACTTTCAGTTTAACTTCTCTGTGTACTGATCGTTATGTAGTACAACAGCACAAAGATTCATTTTTTTACCTTTGATGACCTCTCAGAGTATTCATTCCAATGAGCATTATTCTCGAATGAGTATTAGTGCATAGTCTTAGGCTACAAAATTCAGAGTGGCTCAGATTTTCAGCAAAATTTGTGCATATTCTCACCAAAATTTTGATCACAGGATTTTGGTTCAGTATAAAAGAGCAATTTACCCTGTGCCACATTGTCAGAACTTCCTATTTAAGTATTTACCTTATTATCTGTGCCTAAATTTAATCTTCTAATAGCGTGGCTGGTGAACACTACATGAGAGAAAGTTACCAAGGTTGTGAACACCCAGTGGAGAAGCGGCCTGTGGTCATACTCCTGTCTTGCCACAGCTGGTATAATTTCCCTTTGTGTAAAGGTAGAGAAAAATACCTCATATTAACTGAGTGGCAACAGTGTGCTCAACTACAGAGCAGCGTTAACCTATTCCCTTATGCAGCAATGGATTTGTGGGACCACATCCCAAGTATTATTTTCTTTTCATTTTAACTGGACGTGGGAACTGTATAAACACAGAGATAGGGATAGAAGGCTTGTTTGAGTTTTATGTTCATGAATAATATACAAACATTTGGGATTAATTTATAGTAGCAAGCAAATAACAAGAGATTTCCAAAATGGCTCCCAAGAGCACTTCCAAGGGAAGTACTCCCACTAATTTGCACTAATAGGAAAGTCAGAATGAGGTTCTTCTGTAAACATATTTCTGGAAGCACTTTGTGAGTAAGTGATCAGGAGTGACAGCACATACTGAGGGGGTAAATAAATGGGCTGACAGCCTGGAAACACCTACTGAAAACAGAAAGAGTGCTGCCAGTTTTGGCAGGATTTGGAGTGATCTTTACTTCCTTAGGATGGCTGCAAGGTCTGCTCCTTGCCTCTATGTGTGTGTCTGTGTGCAGATGCTTGTGTACACATGTGAGAACGTATGGCCACGTCCATGAGATTCTGCCCAGCCGTGCTGTCCTACATGAAGCTGTGAGCCGGCATAGCAATCAATCAGATATTAATGACTTGGGAATTTCCCTCCAGGAGGGAATGGGACTAATGCCATGGTCCAAGCTGCCAGGAAGACATTCTAGGCTCTAGTCTTCTGCATCGTCAGCCTGTGTATGTAAGTGCTCTGCCTTCCTCTGTAGACATTCTCCATTATGGTCCTAGAAACTTGGATATCTACCCTGCCCTCAGTTTCTGCATCAATATTAAAAGCAATTTTCTTAATTACATCTCTGAATTGTTGTAATGCATCAATTGTTGAAGAAAAAGGTCAGCTGGTTTGCAAATTCCTATCATTTATGGGGGTTCTTAAAGAGTACTTAAGATTCTCATATTTTAGAGATTTATATCTTATGCAATCATGTCTATTTAGTGTTGTCTTGTGACAAGGGAGAATAAAAGGATTGCAAATAGGTAGCAGGAAGGTAGCAGGAACTTGGTAGATTTTTTTTTTTTAGTATTTCTCTAATGTAGCCTTGCATAAGAATCAAATTTTGTCCAAATTACTTTCGTGATATGTGGATGCCATGAATAACAGGATGGAAAAGGGATCGATCTCTTTCTCTCTCCTTTACATGAGGATATGTTATAATTAGAAAGGCTAATATATTACCAAAAGCACCTTTTCTTCTTTCTTGGAGATAAAGCTCTTGGACCGAGAATTCAAACAAATACCTTTTACTGACAGGAGAATTTCTGAGGTACCACTGCCCTTCAGAAATGACAGCATCAAATATTCAGAAGTCCAGGAGAAACTATCTTTCTCTCCCTCAGCCTTTCACAGCTTGTTAGCATAGTGTTTTTATTTTAGTTGGCCTAATTGCTCAGAATTAGACCTTCAGAATAATAAGAAATACATGTTCCCCTGATAAAGCTAAGAACACTTCAGGCTCTGTTCCAGAAATAGGACTAAAAGTAATTTTCATCTTTCAAGTGTTATCAGAAAACAAATGTTAGTAAACAGCAGGTAGTGAATAAATGAGGAAGGCGGGAGGTCAACGACAGCATCAATCAGCTACGACTTGCTGAAAAATTAAGGTGCTACAGGTGAAAAAAAATTAATTTCAAGAAAGGAGGGGATCAAATTAATTTCCATATCCACTTTTAGACATCTATTCTTCCATAATGGGATAAAACCCTGCAATTTTCATGGGTGGCAATGGAAATTGTTACTAAAGGGCTTGACCCTTTGAAGGGTGGTCCTTGAGCTATTGAGCCTAAACATTTTCACACATTTACAGAATAAGGGGTGGTATTTGCTTAGGAAAGGTAACTCATTGTGTTCTTATGGTTCTGAACAAAAAGAAGACAGAATATCTTCTGAATGCCAGTGTTTCAGTCATTAGCTGAAACACTGAACTTTGTCCCATTTCCTTATGAACCTGAAATGTGTGTTCTAAGGACTATTTTAAACGTCCTGATAATTTATCATAAAAGAACTCTATCTTCTAGTTAGGATCTTCAGGAAAAGCTGACGCTAACGGATTAATGGAAATGTTGCAAGGGAAAAAAATAGGCTCAGCCCCTAATTTTGAGGCAAGTCCCTGCTGATTCCAAGTAGTCACTGAGCCTGGATTTGAATAAAACAAAAAGAGGCAACTGCAGGTTTGTTGAGGTCTAGTTTTTGTTTGTTCATTTGTTTGTTTTTTCCCTAGCCCCCAGAGCTCATGCAATTGAAGTACATACACAAAAATCTTCCAGCTGTGATAAACAGAGATCTCAAGCATGTGTGGACTCGACAGGTATTGTTAATCAATGCAGTTTCTCTGCAGTCAAGGAAACTGTGCCAATTTGCACTGGAATTCTGCTTCATATTTACGTGTTCCTTATTGGTGGCTGATCTGTAATCTGAAGGACTAACCGGTCTCGTCCATGCTTTGCATGTATGCTTTGCAGAAAGCCTCACACAGGTCTAAGACCTTTTAATCTGCCAAATGTTCGGGATGCACTTCAGATATCCTCAGGAACAATGGCTGCATTTTGCCTATGATTTACCACAGTCTTAATTAAATTATTATGATCAATTGCTAGGGAGCAACGAGTGAGTCAACTTTCAAAGTTTTAATTACAAAGGCAATATTAGTGAAATTTTTCATCATCAATATGTTGGGCACCTCTGAAGTTGGTCCTCTATTTCTCTGCATAGAACAGACTTTTTGCTTGGTTGCCATACAGAGGAAGTGAGGTATAAATGAGAATGTCACGCAAGCATGGAAGATGTGGAACAGCTAGCACAGTTGGATCTGCTCTCACCGTGCAGGGAGGACTCCTGCATTTGACCAACACTGACATAGCAGATAAACTGACATCAGTACTGACCTTTCAAAATTACAGGAGTAAATTTTTCACTTTAAAATAACATTGCCAGTACACAAAAAATGCAACAAAATTATTTAAATTAAAACACTGAGAATACACTTTGATATTTTTCTTACTTCTAGTTCGTCGGACAAATATCTTGGAATTAGAGCCTTTTGACAATAAAGTCAAGAGGCAAATAATTAATATGTGATCTGATGGTAGAGAACAAGTAATTAATAGTTAATTTATTAATTTGTTGATTAAAGTAATCCTAAGGAAATTATTATATTTGAGAACTGCTTTCTACTCTGACATATAATATAATTTAGAGCCAACAAACAATAATGAGCCAGGGTTTTGTTGCTCATCTCACCTCTTATTCTGTTGTCACTTGAAGTTTTGTAATGCCATTTAAAAGACTTAACTTCTTAGTTTAGTGCCATTGAGAGCAATGGTACGAGCTGCAGAGTTAACAAGTTTCAAGATCCAAGTTGGATCACATTGGCCCTGTAATAGTACACTGAAATATTTCTCCCACAAAGCAGCTTATTCATTTCCACAACAGCTTGATGGATGCTGTTATTTTGATTGAGTAGGAGAGTGTGAAGAACACTGCCTACGACGAGGCTGTTTGGACAGACCTTAAATGTTAATACTTATAAGAATGGGGAAAGTATTTTAATACTTAGGTTACATTTCTCTGATCAAACCAACCATCTAAGAGTTTGAAATTCTGCTGATTCCCAACATCTTGTCTAAGCATTTTGATCTGAGATGTTCTCATTACAAAGGTGTTTTATAGGGAGCCACAGATACTACGCATACAGTGTGGTGACTTTTGTGAACAAGTGATTATTAAGAGAGAAGAAATGGGGAAATGAGATTACTGGAAAGTAGGAAGACAAGCTTAACAAGTGACTAAATATCAGGAAGGACCTAGAAGCTAAAATGTAGGGGATTATTTTTAGGAGGAGGAATTAACACAATGAATTGGGGATAAGAGTTTCTCAGCATCATTCACTGATTGGAGAGGTTGAGCAATCAAAAAATTCTAATGGAAAAATATTTCTACTTAAGCAACCCAGAAAACAAAAAAATAGAAGACAAACAGAAGACTCAAAAGGATGGTATTACTTAATTACCTGTTCTTTTCTTATTTTTTAAAATAAAGTTCCGTTATGTGTACTTAGCAGCCAAGACTTCCACTTCACATTCAGTCTATTTTGTCTACTTATTTTAATTGACCTTAGGGGGACCCAGAAACTTACAGTTTTTTTCAGAATTGTCTGTGATTTTCTTGAATGTAGAAGCCATAATGGTACCTGACTTAAATATAGTTGGATATTTCAATACACATCATAACACTTATATTTTTCCACAAATGTTGGTACACATAAGCTCTGTCAATTTAAACAAATATTAGTCATCTACTTTAACCCTTCCCCAAACTTTGATTATAACAAGAAAACCTCAGTCCACTCTGATAGCTGAATAAAAATTTCACTTACGGAGTAAAACATACATTGGTGGCTGAAACACAGCAATGAATGAGCAAGAGAAAGAGTCAGTTTCTGTGTAAAGTAACACACTTTGAAGCAGCTTGTATCAGCCACAACATGGCCAAACATTTATTATGGGGAATTAATTGACAAGGAGAACAATAGTGACTGACAATGCAAGGAGAGATGAAGCTCTCTCTGTGGCTTCTGGTATGGCCCCTTTAGGGGGTTATCTCAGGGTAGCTGCTAAAAGGTCACAGGCACTGTCTAATGTCTAGGGCTTCTTTTGCATTTATACCCGCTACCCCAAGGAAAAACATTATGCTCTAAGAAGTGGTTAAAAAAATCAAAACAAAACACAAGAACATGCAAATGCAGTAACTTTTACAATTACCAGGGCTACTGCAAATGATGATTTTTTTTTATGTACCATGCTTGCTAAACAGAAGCAATTCTGAGAGTCCACAAAAGTGTACATATAAATTTTAGCATTATTATGGAGATGATTTTAGACAACTGTATTATTAAATATTCTTTTAACAGCTCTATATGAAAACAAAAGGGCAATATATGTGCTGATCTCAGGTAAATATTGCACCAGCTCTGTTTCATTTTCAGGGTATTTTCCTTAATTTACATGAGATTCTGAAAAATAGGTAATCAGAAATTTTTGAAATGATGTTGATATATTTTTGGACAAATCGCCATGAAAAAACACTGAATAAAGAAAATTCAGAAATTGAATTGAAATCAGTTGTCTCTCTTAAATTCATCCATCGTATCAAACCATTTACATATACGTAGTCATTAAAGATAATTTCTATGTGGTTTGTGATCCTCTTTTTAACTGCAAAATGTACAAAAGTAATTATACCAATTTGAAACAATTATAGAAAAACAATATTCAATAACTGAGGTGCCAAAAAGTTTTACCATATCCTAAGAATGCAAAAAAAAATGTCTAATCAGCAGTCATATTATTCCACATTATATTTATTCCTGCAAGCTAGCCAAGCTCAAATTAATTGTACTGACTAAACTTTTATTCTTGGAGAAAATTAAAGATATGCTGTTGTCAACACTTGAGCACAACCTTGCCGACACTTAAACGCAGAGAAGGGTGTGACATCCTGCCCTGGCTGCTTCGCGCTAATTAATCACTCTGGTATTTAGGACCATTCAAGCAGACAAATTAATGGAGAATAATTAGTGTATCTTTGTTCCAGCTCAGCTTTGCACACCAGACACTCCGAGGGAGAGAGGGGAGCATGCAGAAAGTGAGCTATTAGCATGCACATAGTTTTGCTTCTGTTCAGCAAGTTCTGCAGAGATTAAGAGAAAAGCCAAATTAGCAGTCGTGTGACTGGGGTTAGGACATCTCTCAGTAAAGAAAGCTCTGTGTTTGGGTATCAGCTTTCAGAAGCAAGTTGTTAATCCAGATGTTACCTTTCATAAAGAACAAAACACAATTAAAAGCCTCCTCCTCCCCCTCTCTCCCATGCACACAAAAGAAAAGAAAAAGGAATTGTTCCTTTCCATTACAAAGATTTATCTGCAATTTGGCTATGGGTACACACTAAAAAGAAATTTCTAAACTTTCAGCTTTCCTTTCCAGGTCATATTTGGTCAACATTAACTTTCACTGGGAAAACAAAGGAGAATACAACAAAGAACATGCATCATGTGGTTATTATAGTCAACAACAACACTTGTTATTTTATGTGATTGCTTTGAATAGAGAATACACAAATCCATCAGATTTCCAAAAATAACAAATAGTGTAAGATTTATATTAATTGTAAAATTAAAATAACATAAAATAACATAAAATCATAAAGTAGCCTAAAGTGTGAACAAATAGTGATATCTACCAAAGAGAGCAATGATATTAAGTCCTTGATACAGAGATACCCTAAAAAAAAGAAATATGTATCTGTACACATTCCATAGAATATTTTCTGGTTTTTTCATATAAAAGCTTTTTTGTTCCAAGTTCCTCTGTTACTTATTCTTACATGATGAGCTCTGTAAGAATTTGACTACTATCAAGAAGGAGATGATCATTGCTAATTCACTTTGACATAATCTCGAGCTTAATGTGGTGAATACTGCTTGGTGGGACTGAACACAAGATTAGTGCACTGGCAATTTCTGTGGTAGTTTAAGGGTTATTCTAGACATCATCAGGATTTAGTCTCTCTGATTGGTGCCAAAGTCTAACAATATGTAACTCATTGCAAGACCAGGACATAAAATAATTCCTTGTTGAAGAACATTATGTTTAGGAAGATTGGTATAGAAACTTGCTGCTCAGACCCATTTGTAGAGTACATTGCTTACAGGCAAAAATGCACCATAGCTCACAAAGCACAGTGTCTCAAGGGGAGGGCGGTGGGTGAAAAGGGTCAGGGGAAAAAAAGATCAAGAAAGACCACACAGTGAGAAAAGCTGACCACATTCAGAAGCTGTATCAATCCTAATCAATCCTATAAAATCTTTTTCTTTTTTTCTTTTTTTTTTTTTTTTTGTAAGAGCACACAATAATGTGCAGACTATAAAACTGTGCTATGTGCAGTTTATTTTTGAGCAGCATGAACTAAAAGGCAAGGAGAGGGGGAAGGAATCCCACCCAGGTTTTGACACGATATAGGATACTGTTTTAACACGACATTACAGGGCTTCATAAAAATGTGGTATTTCTGTTCACAGTGTCCTGGGTTTGTTGGTCGAGGGAGAACACAGCTACAAAATCATGAACTCTCACAGTTCCTCTCTGTGAAGGGGAAAACAGAGCACCTCTCCACAGTTTCCTACAACACAGAGTTACTGTGTAGTAAGATCAGATGCCATTAGAAATGCTGCCATTCTGGGAGTGGGTTTCCTCAATCTTTGAAGGTGCATAATCCTCATTAAAGGAAAACCCTGAGCGTAGGAGGGGCAGCACTGACATCAAGGCACCTGGCCATGACTAAAAGAGCTGGCCCCATATGCGGCTGCTGCTGAGCAGCAGAATGTAATTTAGTCGCACCAGCAGGAGCAGAGGTCAATGATTTTATATTAATGGGGATCACGACAGTTCTAAGCTGTGGCGTGCTTTGAAATAAGTGTTGTACAAGGCAGCAAAGAGGGCTCAGCAGAGGAAATGAGCTGTGTCACTGTCTTCTCATGCCTTGAAGCAAATACAGAAATGTTTAAAGTTGCTATAGACTTGAAGACATAGTATTTTATAAACAACAATTACCTGTTTTAATCCAAAAGCTAAATAGCTTGTGAATTATTACATCTTCTGACATAATTCAAATGAAATTAAAAAAATTAAAAGCGTGGGACTTTTAGACTGCAATCTAAACAGAAGCAGAAGTGGAAGAAATGTGATAAATCCTTTAAAAAAATCAAATACACTTTGTAATTAATCATTTGCATGCAGGGATTACGATCACATTGCATTAAATCACGATGCATCAGCAAACAATCCGTGTCAATATCACCTAACAAAAATCAGAGATTTAACCACGCAAAAGGGTCCAAGTTTTGATTAAAAGATCCTCAGGAGTTTTAATATGTACACTTCAGACCTTGAACCAAATTCACATTTAATCAAGCTTCTTTGTGGAGCTGTAATGTGAGCTCTTCTGTGGCTTTTTGGGGGATTTAAATTTGGCCTTTCATGTAAGTGCATGACACAGCAATCCTTTACATGGATCAATACGTAACTCAAGGGATACCTGAGGTCCTTAATGAGGTTTTCTGGGTAGGGGTTATTATTATTGTTATTGTATTCCATTGGCACCAGCAATGTGGTAGGTGCTGTTCAGAGGTGTGGTGGAGACATGATCTTCTCAACAAAGAGTACTCCTTGTGAGGGGATATTTGCGCTAGCCAGAATAAAAAGAGAACAATGCTGTACCCTCCCCTACTATTTCCCAGCAAAATTCAAATTAGTCCTCTCTCAGTATTGATCCCAAAGCCTTTTGGTAAGTATTACAAAAGATATCAGAATCTGAGGTTAGAGTCACAGCCTTGTGGATCAGTTCTGAGATGTTACTCCATAGGGTAAGAAGGCACAAAGCACAGCAATGGTGAAAATGCAAAGGAGGAATGATGGTGGCATGGCAAAAAAGGATGGGAGATACAAGGTAACAACTCAGGAGTAAGGATTGTAAAGGTTCTCAAAGGCAGTGAGGAGCAGTTTGCATTTTACTGAAGGGTGGGAAAAGTAATGATTGACATGGCTGGATAACCCAAAAAGGATTGAGAAAAAATATTTTTAATAGGGAGGAATTTGGAAAAAAATTGTTTGTTGAACCACAAAATGAAATACTCCAACAACTATGGTAAAAGAAGTTGAACACAATGTTAACTAATGACATGTTAAACATAAAACTGAGAATAAAGGAGGAAACAATCAAAAGGGTGGAGCAGGGGGTGAACTGACGGTTATGGAAAAGTCTAAAGGGACAAAACCCAGCAAACTGAAACGAGGTTGCTGAAAAAGGCACATAGAAAAAGTTTTAAAAAAAAAATTTATGATGCTTTATTGTTTTGTGGAGATATATAAGGCAGTAGTATTCCAAGAGAAAAGGAGGACTCTATGCAAGGGTTTAGTCATTATGCTAAAGCAAATATAACTAACTGGAATGTAGAAAGGGACCCTAAAGGAGTCGGTAGGGACATTCCCTGGAGATAAGAAAGCCCCTGTAGTCCCACTGTTGAATGCAACGTCACACTGACCAGCTGACTGGTGAGACCTTTATGCTCTGTGAGGAAAAGCCTTTTATGACTCAGGTACCGCGTTTGTTAGGAGCCACTTTTCACTCTGGAGGCAGAGAGCCTGATTCCTGTGACAGCAAGGGCATCAGCAAGAGCTGGACTGGATGCTGGGTGAGCAACAGCGGCTGGATCCTCAGTCATACCTGGGAGAACCACTGGCACAAAACCAAGCTCCTTCTGGTCCCTGCTCTTGGAAAACAGCTCCCTCACCTAACTCTCATTACAAGCCAAAGTTCTGCCCTGAGCTGGTTGCCTCTGGCTGAACAGGCAAGCAGAGGATGGAGGCAGAAGGAGGCAGAAGCTGTAGAGCATCGTTTGAGTGAGCTTTTCACTGTCCCCGGGAAAAAAGCTCTAAGTCCTCTGTCTGTCTCCTAGCAGTGATCTTGCAGGCAATAAAATTTCACTTTCTGAGAGAAGCCTTTTAGGAAGCTGAGAACTGATTTGAGACACAGAGCTTGTCTGGCACTAAATTTCGCAGCTCCCCTTTTAAGCAGATTTTAAACAAAGTGCAGTATGAGCCTAATATAGGTGTTCATTAACTAATAATAAATTGTAATGGAACGCCATGACACCTATATGAGCACTAATCGGATTGATGATCACAGCCATTCCCAGTGAGTACCACACGGATTCGTGATAACGACACGCTGACTCCAGAAGAGGTGTGTTATGCTGAGAATCACTTATGCAGAAAATTCCAAGAAATAACAAGTTCATTCACCTCTCTCTTCCCTTGACTTACAGCTGGCATGTGTCTTTTCTCCCATCTTCTGGACTACCTCACTTGGGAAGGGATCTGATACCCTGGAAAGACTTAAGCTGACTTCCATTGCCTTGGGCATGAAAATAGTGAGAAAAAGTTACAAGGGAGAAAAATATTAAAGAACCACAGGGAAAAAAAAAGGTCACTTTATTTCAATGGCCAGTGTCCAACCTGTGCACTAATAAAGGAAATGTTTTAAAATGCTGTTGTTTAAATCAAGTATTTAATGAGAGAGAGTACTCTTAGAGATGCAGAGGAATGATTGCTTTGACAACAGTTTGTAATTTCCTGACTTCTGAGTGTCATGTATTTTAATGTCTTTGTTTTTTAAGTTAGCTTTTCAAGTCATATTTTACTTAAAGGTATGTTTCAAGTATATGGAAGACGAATGTACTACCTCAGACACAAAATTAACCTGTTCAGTTTTTTAAATTGTAAACTACAGAAAATATAATGTTAAATGATCTGAATATAAAACTAAGTTAATGACCTAAAACTTGTCTCTGCTTGTCTCTTTTTTTCTCTCTGCCTGGCTAGTTGATATGAGGAAATATATCCTTCACTAATGAACAGATTTATCATCTTATTTTTACTATGAGTTTTAGTACTGCACATCTTGCAGGGAGCATGCAGAAGGCCTGGTCACAGATTAGGACTGCTCTGCCAAGGCACTGTAGAAAGAGAAGAATGATGCCCTCTGTCCTGAAGAATATTTTCTGGCAGCTTCATATGAGTTCATTTAAATGAAATGAGAGCAGTCATCCAAGTAACTTTTGCTGCTTTGAAAATTTCAAACAGAATTTGCTAACACCTATTCTAAGTGAGCTTTTTTGTAAAATGAATCTCTTTATAACCCATTAATGACTGAGGGTAGGATCAAGTTCACTCAGGTTAGGCACTTAACTTGAATCTAATTTTTAAGCACCCAGTATACCAATCCTCATTGGTAAGAGCATACCTAAATTCCCCTACACAGTCAGTAGGGAGAAGAGGGTGACTTTTTTCCTTCTACTCAAATGAGCCAAGACCAAAAATAATATATTTCCACAGAAAGGTGGGAGATAAGAAATCAATATCCTAGTTCCATGTGATAGTAGAGAATTTGATAGATGTTAATGAACAGATAATCCAAATGA
Organism: Motacilla alba alba; assembly: GCF_015832195.1. NCBI lineage: Eukaryota > Metazoa > Chordata > Aves > Passeriformes > Motacillidae > Motacilla > Motacilla alba. The sequence goes on along the minus strand of NC_052018.1, from coordinate 40,313,281 downwards.
GTTAATTGCTTCTGCACAGTAAGGAAAGGCTAAAAAGGAGACCCCAATGTTTCCTGTCAACCTGGCCTAGAAATCAGATGTATGAACTCACACCTCGCACTTTTGATCAGGCTAGTACTAAGCATATAGATATGACACAGATGTGAGTGATATAGATATGTAAGAGGTGAGGTCTTAAGCATGGAGTTAGAATCATATTTTACTTCCCATATATGATTCTTTTTTCATATATAGTTCACAGTAATTAGGATTTTTTGCTTAGAGTCATTCCAGAGAAAAAGCTTCTCCCACCTAGTTATTTACTGCTAGAGTACATTATTTCCATTTCAGCTCATTAGAGGAAACACATAAAACATGTAAACATGTAAAAAAATGAAAACCAACACCCAAAACATAAGGAGCAAAGATGATAAATCCATAATTTCCATCCTTAGAAGCATAGAGCAGTACATTCTGAAAGAGACTTTGAGAGGTCACTTAGTCCACCTCACTCCTCAAAACATAGTCAACAAAATGGTCAATACCTTTTTTTCCTTCTGATTCAAAAAGCTTCAAAGATCTCACAACTTCTCCAGGTAGCCTGAAGCACCTCAGTGCTCAATTATCCTCATGACAAGAGAAATTCAATATATGCACACAAATCCTCCTTCACTTAACACCTCTCTTCAGCATGGCAGGCAGGCAGTGCTACCATCCCAGATGTGTCCTTGCTGAATTCAAGACCCAATTCAAAGGCACCCTTCCCCCGTGCAGACCAGCTTGTACCCCCATTTTCTTCCATCTGCAAGCTTGATGGGAATGCACAGTCTGTGTCATTCTGTTTCTAGGTCATTGATAAAGACTTGAAACAGGACAGTCCAGGGACAGACCCCCAAGTAATTCCATGTGTGCACTGGTATCCTGTCAGTACACAATGCTTTTCATGCACCTTACAGTTTATTCATCAAGACCAGAATGTCCCAGTTTGGATACAAGGATGCAGTGGAATACTATGGTGAAAGCTTTGGTAAAGTGAAGACAGATGGCACCCATCATTTTTTTTGTCATCCACAGTCCTAGACATTTCATTTTAGAAGGCAATCAGGGAGGCCAGAAGCATTTTACCCTTGGTAAATCCATGTAGACTTTTCTCCACCTTCTCATTTGTGGGCCTAGAAAAGCCTTCAAAAAGAACTTGGTCTATGATTTTCCCAGAGATCAAAGTGAAACTGATTGGTTGGCAGTTAAACATCAGAAAAAACAAAATTCTTCCACTCTCCTCAGGATTAAAAAAAAAAAAAAAAAGAAAATTAGAAATTACAGAAATCAAGAAAATGCTGCAATAGACAAGCTGCAGTCTTAAAAAACAGCACAAAAGGACCCTGTTTCATAGCTTTAGGCTATGAAACCATCTAATCTCATCCAGGAAAGTTACATTAAAAAAAAAGTATTTGTTTATACTGCAGCTCATTCAATATCCATATGCAAAATACACATCTTCCTATGCAAAATATTTAATTGGAATACTGTGGACTTAATTATCATATATGGTCAAGAGGTTTTCCAGCACACAGTAACACTAACAAAGAGCCTTAAAAGTAATATCAGTTTTAGTGTCATGGGAGGCCTTTTTACTTTCACAGGGTCTTCTCAGAAAGCCTTAACATAATGTGATGAGGTTAAGATTTGGTTTTATTTCAATATTTTCACAGTTTTTGTGGCATTACATTTCTATCATGTATGTTACTGTGTGAGCTCACAGCATTCGGATTCTGTCTCATGATTTAATGTTCAACAATATTTTTGTTTGTGTTACTAGTTCTATTGTCACAATGGAAAATACACTAGTGACATTAGCCTTAGAAAATTAGGCTTCATTTATCTTAACAAGTGCACCTTAGAGTATAAGAAGCACAGAAAACACAAAGCATGAAATATTCTACTGAGATAATGTATGTCATAAATTTTATAGAATTATTTAATAACATTTATTGTTCTTGATGGCACCTTTGTAGAATACTGCTGCCTTAAGAGAAATCTTAAAAACCAGAAAACAACCAGTATATTTTAATTATGTATATTCTTTATCAAATAATAACATACATCTATGTATTCTTGTAAAAAGCAATGTCTAAGTGTCACAGTTTTATGTGTCTAATCCTAACTCCTTGCATAAACAGCTTCCTGAATTTTTTCAATGGCATGATTAAGTTTATGAGCTTGGCTTTTAAGGAGGTGCTTATGATGAAGGTCTTGATTCTTTGTGAAATCAAAGTCGTAGAGAAACTCATGAAAGATCCTTACAGCAACCTTAACTCTTTCAGTATCAACTAGAAACTGTAATGTGTCACGGGATATAAAACCTGTGGCAGAAACACTTAATGTGGTACTGTTGAACATGGCTTTGAGGAGTTTGCAATAGCCTGAATTCTCCCTCTGTGCAAGGAAGTGCTGCCTTACAAGTCCTTATCACACACCCTAAGGTTTATTTCCTGGTTTGCTTGTCCCAGGTAAATTAGAATGAGGTAATTTACATTTCCTTCATTCTGTACAAAAAGCAGCTGTAAAAGCCTCTACTTGGGGAAGTCATGTCTATGACCAGCATGATCAGTTCGGGTTGCTACAGTTAGCTAGGAAAGTTTCTCATCAATTTCAATGTAGATTTAGAGATGCGTTCTAGCCTTGGTTATTTAAACATTTTTTGCAGGTATCTAACATAAGACATTTTTTTCCTAGTTTTACAGATGGTAAAAACTGTATAGGCAAATAAGTACTGGAGCATCAGTGCATGGCTGAATCCATGTTACACTCTAATATTAGTTTTTATCTTGAAATACCAAAGCTGAAATATCTCACTATTTTAGTGATCAGTGGGAATCTCAGAGTGGAATTGCTTACTTAAAACATCACTTAAGTCACTTGACATTGACCAAATATGCCCCCATTAAAATGACATCTCACAAATATTGCCCGATTAAGCAGTAGCAGTAGCTATTTGTTGATGAAAAGATAAATCAGTTTCCTGGGAAAAGTGCCAGTAGATAGCTTGTATACTCTACTTACATACTGGATTCTTGATAGATTTGGTGAAGATGTCTTCATGTTAGTATAATAAAAGCCTATTATCAGTTCAACAGCAGAAAACTGTTTTCATTCATCAAGAAAATAGCAGGTTCGACACTAGTTGCCTTTTTAAGTGAAAGATTGGACATACGCTATGAAAAAATTTCCTGCCATCGCAGAGAAGGATAGCACACTCAAACACATTTTTAAATTTAATTCCACTTCTGAATTCAGTTGTCAGCCTCTTTACAGTAAATTACATGGTTGCTATTAAAAAACACACTTTGACTTGTTCCCAAAGTGATTTTTTAAAAAGTTTGAGCAAAATTCTTGCAGCCATTTTGGATTTATGACAAGAGTAAAAAACTAATCCTCATGCCCTCAACTTCTCTGAACAACATAGGAAAAAAATCTAGCTGTGTTTTCTTTTTTCTCTCCCCATGGGAATAATTCAAAAGTTGAAAAACTGCCAAACTTCAAACTTGTGTCATTGTTATTGAATATTAATATTCTTTTCTTACGAAGGCTAAGTGCCAAATTTGATGAGACGCCAGAAAACCCCCCCACAGTACATGTCAGTCCCTGCTTTGTAAAAGCATGATGGAACAGGTAAGAGGAATTGAAAAGTGAATGATGGTAATAAGACTTGTGATACAAGGGAGGACAGGAAAACATTAAGAACTCTTTCTAGTATTACAGACATTTCTCAGAGCTTGCCCAGGGAAATACATAACAAATAAAAAGTTCCTTGCTACATTTAAAAATTAAATAGAATAAAGGTACCAGACATTTTTGTCTTCTAAAAAAACTGAAAGAAATAAAATTTCTTCCTAATGATTCGGCTATATATTTTTTTTTTTACCAGTTAGGTATGAGAACAACAAATAGCCCTCCGTTTTCTCTTTTAATTTCTGAAAAGAAGAAAGAAGATGAAAGAGAGGAGACACCTGAGATTATCCTAAAAATTAGTAGAGAAGGGCAAAATATTCATTACTAGTTGTGGTATCTCATGGAAACTCTCAGGTGTAGTTCCAAGAAGGAGATAAGCCACACAGCGTTCAGACTTTCAGAACTTTTATTTACTGAACTTGTTCTCCATGAGCCCTTGATCACTCTCTACAGACCCATTGGAAGAACTGAATTTGAACATTAGTATCTGCATTTTTGACTTTTGCACAGACCAATAAAGCTAGCCCTGAGAAAAGAAGGTGCTTGGATCTCTCAGTGGGGATGAAGAAGTTAAATGTCTGTTTCTGGAGCAATTCTAGGCTTATGAAAGAAATCAGCTATTAAATACTGAAGCCTTGGAATATTAGCATTTTTTTTTTATCAAGAAAACTCCATAAAAAATGGAGAATATTACCTGAAACATATTTGAAGTGTCCTTTAAAGAAGCTGTCATGTCTATTTTGGCCTCTTTCCCCATCTTTGAGAAGGAAAGCGACAGCCCTGGCTGGTGCAGGGAGGCAGAGGCAGTGAGACAGCTTTGTTCCACATAAGCTATTAAAGGTGTTTCTTTAGCAGTGAGAATCAGGTGCAAGTTAACATACACAGAATGTCTTTCCTCAGCTCTAATTTGTGCAAGCCATTAATGGATAAGAGTAAAAAACGTGATAGCAGCTATCCATTACAAAACTGCTTCTGTGGATTAAAGTACACACTGATTGTTCCAGCCTAGGGAGTCTTTTAATGGGGAGAAAAAAACTGCTTTAAGCAGTGTAAAAATTGTGTCTGCAATCATAGTGCCAGGCTACTTTTGGATATCATACTGCAATTCTGTCCTCACTCTAAATAGGTGGGCAATTCTTAGTTTATGGTGGGCAATGTAGACTACAATCCATTCTCAAGAACTGGTCACTAGTATTCACACTTTCTACTCACACCCTTGAAAACATGCAGAGCAAGCATGAGAAACCTGTGACAGAGGTTAGACAGGCCCTGTCTCTATTTTTATCCCAGAGGGCTCCCAGCTGCAGCATTTTGTTGATTTGAGGATGCTGCTCCTGGATAGTCCTAAGGCAGGCGAATGAGTGATGAGTGTCATGTGAAGAGACGTGCCAGGGCCAAACCAAAGCAAGGACCACATGCTATCCAAAGTAACTGTATTACTCTGCAGCGTGGCTTGGTAACCTCCAAGCAGTAGATGTACTTTTATTTTTATAAGTATATCTTTTGGTCATGCTTTGGCAGCAGCAATAGTGACATCTGATTTGTCAGGTCTGTAATAAATGCTCTCTATTTTCTTTCCTTTGCTGGAGAGAAAGAAAATCACTACATTGCCTGCTGCTGTCTCAGGACTGCTGACATAACCACAGAGGGCTGGCAAGTCCAGCACCTCTTACATTTCAGGCAGAAGGAGGAGGCAGAGGGAAGCCTTGCCTGGCTCCTTGGGCAATGCCTACAGTGGTCCAGGAGGCACCATTTCTGCCATCTATTAAAAATCAGGGAGAAGTCAGGCAAGTTCCAGACCAAACAGCAGGTTCCACACTAAACTACAGCTTCTAGCTAAATCAACAGAAGCAAGATGAATGAAGAGCGAATGTGCCAGGTTTTTTAACTGATATAATTAAATCAGTTTTTAAATGCATCTTTAGTTACATAGACACATTCAGATCAGATCTTGGCCATCTTCTCCCCCTCACATACTTGAAGCCTGAATCCTCCTTGCCAAAGGGGCAATATGATCAAATCTGCATATTCTAATTTTTCAGAGCTTGTGATATGAAAGTCTTTGAGAGTTGGTGGTATTCAGGTGCCCAAGTATCTAAGCTAGTTTAACACTGTTGAATCTAGGCCAAATAAGTGCTTTTAAGTTTTCCCCTTAAGCTCTTTGGGCTTCAGTTTTCCCACTTCTGAAATCAGAGTTTTGAAATCAAGATTTATGGTGGGAGAAAAATATCAGCTGCCTCTCACACAGAGATCTTTTCTGCTCTCACTAAACTGCCATGAATCTTAATTCTGAGCAAGAGGTTTTGAGATCCTCACAGCTGAGGATCACTGTTTTAGCACCTTCTGCAAGCTGAAGGGGAAAAAAACACCCTCAGTACTGTCATTTGAAACCAGCCTATAACATTTCCCCGAGAAGCTATTTGGGATGTAAAATTGTATCACACCAAACCACATCAGCCATGTTTCAGTTAAAGACAAGAACAATTTACCATTTAAAATAGAAATATTAATGTTTTAACAAGCATAGATCTTTGTCTATAGTTTTGTGAATGAACAGATAAATAATTAAGAAACAAAACCTGAAATATTATGTGCAGAACTTGCTCTATCTTTCACTTCCCAACTCAGTGACTTTTCCCAGTGCTTTTGTCAGACCATATTTGTTCTGTGAAAATGGAATGTAGCTCTTCTTTAAAGCGCATCTACAAGACACACGCAAGAATCAGATCTCAGCTGGAAACTAAATTTTAATTCTGGTTTTGCCACATCAGTGTGAAACACATAATTATTTTTTGTTTTAACATTCTTCATATCTGATTTCTTTAGCTTATTTGGAAACCTCACTCTCCCCTAACATCTTGGATTCAGTAAATAGTCACTTTTTGGGCTTTCAGCATGCAGTTTTCTCTCATTTAAAACATATACAAGATGAAAAAGCACAAAATAAAAAAAAAAAAAAGGAAAACAGGGGCAGAGGTGAAGGTGTTTTATATTTTTCCAGGATATTCCCTGAGCTGCAAATATTTATTTTTGGCATAGCATACACACAGAGAGAACACCTACCTCCTACCTGCCTTGAGCACTGCCCTGTGTGCACACACCCAGGGCGACAGGGGAGACCTTGGCTGGGGGCACCCAGCAGCAGGAACATATCAAGATGCTGGTAGTGGGCTATACAGCAGAATTCATTTTCAGGTGATCACCTCTGGATATTTACCTGAGGATAGCTCTTGTAAGGTGTTGAACACTCTGGCACCAATCCAGGAAATCATTTATACCCACGAGGAGTGTGCCCAAGTTGAGCAGGCATTTCTGTCTTTCCTTGATGCAGCTCAGATGGAACAATATTACTTTTCAAGAGCTTTTTATTCTGTGCCTGATGAGAATGACCTTCACTCATCACTCATATGTTTGTTGCTTAGGGTCAGACGGGAAGGGTTTCTCTCACTTCTGATTTCCAAGGGAGAGAGAGAAAAATCCACTTTTTCCTTTTTTTGAGATCGAGTACATTCCAAGCCACAAGAATGCAGTTTGTGCCCTGTCTGTTACAGCCTGTCCTCTCTTGTTGCTGAAATCCCTCAAACATCTCTGCTTATCCTTGGAAACTGGGAATATTATTTCTTCAGGTGTGCTAAAGTGAGGAAGTTAATTGTTTTAGAAAACTGTAGTGATTGCCTTGGAAATAATAATAATATCACTTAAAAATTCAAGTGTGCAGCCTTTCCTTTCTCAGTTGGAAACATCCACTGTCCAGTACTCTGATGCTTAATTGCAATCCACAGAACACTGAAGAAAAGAGGAGAGAGGCCACATTGCAGTCCCTTGAGTGTTCTCTGTATGCTACAATTAAGTTCCTCCATGCATCTGTCTTATTTTCCCTTTTTTATGTCCTTTCTAGGCAAAAAAAAAAAAAAAAAAAAAGTCCTGAGGGATGGTTCTATATTTTGTTTTCCTTAATTATCTGAAGTAGAACATATAAAAGTCATTATTTTATACTGTACAAAATAAGTCCTGTTTTCCTTATTTATTTATGGCTAGAGAGAAGTTTCTGCTAAAGTTAAAAATATGTCAATTAACCTGCAAGGCAATTAAAGCCCTATTTATTTCTGAGTCACAAATATCATCGGTTCTGATATTAAATCAGTAAATAGAAAACAATATGGCATGGGGCCAGGGAGAGAGACAGCATTAGCAGCCATTTAGTGTGACCACAGTAAGAGCTGAACAATCTGATGCTTGGGCAGTGCTGAACTCAGGGAAAATGCAGCACTGACCCTCTCTGCTACTTTTTTTGCCTTTTTGTCTGTGATGGATATATAATAATTATATTTTTCCAGAATGCCAGTGGAAATGGAAGTGCTGTTGCTAATGTAGAGGCTGTAAAGCCATCAGAGGAGCTTTAAGCAAATGTTATCTGTTTTACTGAAGAAATCAATTACACACAGATTGCTTAAACCAGTGACAGGCATAGTAAGGAGTAAAATCTGTTAAGCAGAAAACTTACAGCCATCAACATGTACAGATTTACATGTTATATGATACAACTATTCAAGAATTTCAGATTACAAAAATCAAGGAAAAGAAGAAAAATAAGAGAAATTCTAGGAAAGAAATAGAAGGCACTTTTTAATGTTCATGTCTATATCTTATGCTGAAGGAGGCTGAGAGGCTTCACCTTTCTTCACCTGCTCTTTTCATTGGCATGGAAAAGAACTGGTCAAGAGTACACTACCAGGAAGATGGGCAGTTTTGAGGTATCTGGTTTTAGCCATTGGTCAGTTCTTAAGATATGTACAAATTTGGAATATGTTTGTAATTTCCCTACATTATTTGTGCTCTGCCATTTCAGAGTATTGCTTTGGTTGAGAAAAAAATTTAATAGTGCTTAGGCTCCTGCTTTTAATCATATTATCATCTCATTGTTTCTGCGTACAAAACCATTTCTTTTAATTCTGAAAGAATGATTTATAAGATGATATGCATGTTAGCACATATTAACAATTACAGCAAAGAGTGTATTGAAATTGCTTGCCACAGAATCATTTATCTTTTACTCACAGAAGAGTGTTTGCACATGGTTGTGTTAGATGGGGTCACTTTGCATCCATATTTTCATATTTAAGGAATGGCAAGATGATATCTTTACAACTTGTGAGAAAGCAGCATGTAACTGCACACTCAAAAACAGAATTACTGAAAAATTAGCTGCTGCTTCTGAAAGTATTGGCCTTAATCATTCATAAAGGGAAAAAAAATGTAGTCAAAACTCCTTTGACAAAAAAATCCCTAGTCAAATCTGCCTCTGTCTTGGCTTTTGCACTGCTGATACTTAGAGCATTAAACATCCTTACAGAGAATATCACTGTTCAAAAGGACTGTCAAGCCTGTTAATTACTCAGGTGGAGTTAGCATACAGCTCATTAAACCATGTCAAAACTTTCAGTCCTTCTCCACTATATCAGTCCCTTTAGAGGCTCTCACATCAGGATAATTTGATTCTTAAAAATACATTAATTCAGATCATACATTACACCAACAAATTATTCCACTTTCTTTGTAAAACAGGTCTGATCCAACCAGAAAGGGTACTGCAGCAAAGACAGCTTCTGTAATTAATATGTAGTGGGTGTGTCTGGTGCAGGCAAGGAGCGTTTGCAAGCTGCACTCGAGGGTAGTGCTTACAGAATGGTTATTGGCAGACCTTTTGAAGAAATATATTTCTCGCAGTAGAAATATAAAAATGGTTTGTTGCTCTTATGAAAGGTTTATTACAATTGTACAAAGTATTCACAAATCTATAGTCTGAACCTTGGCTGCATGGGTTACAGTGTTGTCTCAATTTTGCTTCACAGCAGCAGAAGTTCTGTGAAAAAAAAATTAAAGATCAGGTTCCCCTCACTCCAATGCCAGAGTTATCAAAACTTCTTCCCTTCAGCAAAAAGCCATTAAAAAAATAAGAGAGTTAATAGAAATCTGCAGAAGTTGGCTTGTGATTTAGAAACCTACAGCTCACTATCAGTGGTACTCCCAATACTCATAAACCAGAACTACATTTAATTAGAGAGCACCTCAAATCCCACCCCCCCAGGAGGAGCTCCAGATATTTTGACAGGAGTCTGCATCCTCCTATGGTTCATGTTATCTCTGGAAAAATCTAGAGAGGCAATTGAAAAAACTCTACTGGAGAAAAGCTCCAAAGGTGTCAGTGTGTAAAATGTTTGTAAAACGTTTGTGAGGGTTAGTTACAGTCATCCTTTCTTTCTCTTTGTTGGTTTGGGTTTTTTTTGTTTGTTTGTTTGGGGTTTTTGTTTTTGTTTTTTTTTTTTCATTTTAGCCAAGTACATTTGACCTGGTGAGTAAATGGGCTGAGACTGGCTTTCATCTAATGTCTGCAAACCAGAGCACAAAAATCTGGTTTGAACTCAAGCCATTTGGGTTCATACTACCTCATCCAATGCAATCAGAATCGATTTACAGGAGTATGAGATTTTTCTCATGAATATAATTGCATTTGGATATAGTTTGTGAAGACTGTTGTTTTAATCAGGGAATAAAATTATGACTTTTATTATTTCAATGTGCCAAATAGAAACTAAGAAATGTGACAGCGGGAAAGTATTTTGCAGGGGCAAGCAGGATAGTTAGTGTAAGACTAGCAGCAAGTTTTAGAAAGAGGACATGATTTTGCTCATTATGTTCAGTCACTCCAATTGGCTTTAGCAGAAAATCATTGTGTGGAATGTCTCGCTAGATCAGCACAAAGTTTACAAGAACTATGACTGAGAAGCAATCATCCACCACTGAGGAAGACCTAACTCTGTTAAACACATTTCTAAAATGACACTTCCAAGATGAATTTCAGCTCTTGATGAATGAAAGACATCATCATGGTTTTAAAGTTTAGTTTGTTGTTTTTAAATGTGCACTCCACAGGAGTCAAATGTTCATTCTTACCCTGCCTTGCTGGGAAAAAAAAAAATTGGAAGAAAATGTAGAGATGTAGAGGACAATTAAACATGCAGAACACTTTCTCCTCCAAAATCCTCACATTGGTAATACTGCAATAATCTTCAAATTTATCACACCAGACCTCCAAGTGTGATAATGCATCTTTAAAATACGAACTTCAAGCTAAAATATTAAACATGTGTTTCCTCCTCCTATAGGATAAGTGCTGAAATGTCACACACTATTGGGGAAAATGACCCGTAAGTGTTTTTTTCCCTCCTACTGGAGCAGTTAGTGTGGCGTGCAGTGAACCAAATCAACAATGTGATTCAAGCTGTCTCTGCAGCGTCATGGTGAAAGAAAGGATAAACTATAAAAACTACCCTCCTACAGCTCTTAGTTCTTGCTTCCCACACTTTAACATCTTCTGTCACCCCTGGCGCTGTTACTGACCCATACTAAGCTAAACTAAAGGATGATAAGTTTGCTGCCTTTGCCCTTGTCCTAAGGGGCTGCGCATTATCCTATCAAGCATCAGAAGCCATTTCTGTGGGATATTTGTCAACCTAAGAAGTCCTTTTAGAACAAATGAAATGGGCAGCGAATTACAAAAATGTCATTCTCTAAAGGAAATGGATGAAGGCTTTTGTTCTCCAGTAATAAATAGATGCCATAGGCTTATAACACTATTTTTGTATTACATTTGACAGGGTTACTATTTCCAGTTCATTAAGGAAACAGCTTGAAAACTATTTTTTTATATGCTTTTCAAAATAATGTTTTCCCAGTAATAAATATAAGCAATATCTCACATAACGTTAACTTCAGCAACAAGATTTTTTTCAAGATGCTTGTGTTAGGGATTGCTACATATCAAATGGCAAGTTTTAAATACATTTTTTTCCAGCATATATAGATGCTTATTTAACAGACAGGTAATAAGCATACAAGTAGTGCCTCATACTGATTTTTTTTGGCAATATTTTAAGATTGTTTTTAAATTTATCTTTTGCTAGACCAATTTTCTTGTGCATGATGATCTTATGGAACCTCATGATATATACTCCATAGGCTAAGGTCAAGCAAAGGAATAATAACTCACTTCCTTAAATGAATGCTTCAAAGTAAACCTTCTATGTTTATAGCAATAAACAGAGGTCAGGATGACACTCTCCCAGGCTTGAGAATAAAGCCTCTGTGTTAATATTCTCCAAGATTTACAGCAGAATTTCTGGGTGACAAAATGTTTGCCAAAGTATGTCCCTGACAAAATATTTTACAGTGCTATGACTGTCAGACATCTGAATTTTTACATAAAGCTAAACTGAGACACACATGTAGAAATACACATAAGGATACTTTGATAGTTTCCTTTGCTGTTAAAGAATATGCTAAAATGCTTCAAAGAGGATTATTAATTATTTTGGCACACAGAAAGTTCTTTCTGAAGATGCAAACTGACTGAAAAATTAAGCGATATATGATATATTGACACAAGTGAACTTAACTGCTATGTCAGTCATAATATTTAATGCGTAAGGTGCATTTCTCTCATCATCCACTAATCAATTATTAAGGGAAAATTTTATTTACATCAAAGTGCTATAATATTTCTTATGTTTACAGCTTATTTTTACCTGCAAAATAGTCTCTCAACTACTGTACTGCTGGCACTAGTTATTACTGATTACAAGCGAACACTTTGTTAATAAGAAGCGCTCAAAATTGATTTTGTAGGAAGATAAATCAGTAAACCAGACCATTAACTGGTCCCCTTGCTTTGTAACTATTTCACTAATTCCAGGCTAATTATATTCAGATCTTTATTAGTTAGATATTTCCACAAAGTAAGCTGGACATGGACCAAACGTAGGGCGAACAGTAAAGAATATATTGATAAATGCACTCCTTCCTTGTAGTATATTTTTCAAGGCACACACCAGTGCACATTTCAGATTAGACTCCGTCCCTTAGTTATCATTAGTCAGGCAGAGACAGCTAAAGTTTGCGATGAATAGCTCCCAGCAGTCCCGAGCATTCCCTTTCTCCCCCTGCACACCAGAGCCCTGCTCCTTCATGCATGGCCGCCCATTCGCAGGTGAGGAGCTCAGACTCTTTGAGACCTGAAACAGTGGGGTCCTGCCAAGATCTCCTTCGAGGAGTGGGGCTGAGGGAGTTCAGCCTTCCCTTTAACTTGGGGCAGACACAATTACTCCTGGGTTGGGGGTGAACTGATGAATGAATTTCTTTGGCTGAAACAGAAATGACAGAGGCTTTTTTAAAGAATGATGAAATATTTAACTAGACAAAAATGCTTTAAGTGGAAAGCAAAGCTTGACATGTTATTTCCAAAATGTTTAGCTTTTAGGCACTTTTAGGGAGTCTTGAAAAAGCAGGTTAGACTTAGAAAATGCTGTAATGAAAGGGGACACTGGTAGAATTCCTTCGTTTAGAGAAAGCAGATCTTGCATTAAATTTCTTCCCCTGCCTAACTGATAAAGTGAAAAATTTCTTTCCCTCTAGGATTCCAACTGGGATGTTAACAGAGGAGATAAAATAACGCGTACCTATGGCTATGGCATTTTTTTGGGGACACTGGAGATCATTCATTTAAAACCCCTCAGAAAGAGCAGAGAACAGCCCCATATATTCTGCAAGTTGGATGCACTGTGTAACCCTGGTGTCAGAGGAGTCACCAGCTCTGGTGAGGATAGGCAACAAACATGGACTTTTATTTCCTCGCGCCATTTCACTTCTTTCAATATCAAACCAAACTACCAAAGAAAGTGGTGTTATTATTCCGTAATGTGACTTGATCTGGGAAGAAAAATGTGCTTTTCTTTCACATTATCATCCTTCCCTTGAAGTGGGAGCCCTGTGAAACCATGTTCCAAGGGGATTTTTGTAGCTCCTATATTTTCTGGGGCAAAGCTGCTTTCAGTGTTAATAAGAATTCCATAAAGGCATGAAAGAGCATGTTAACTTCACAAAAAGGTTAAAACTTTCAGAATGTGTTATCTGAATTATCTTATGAAGAATATTATGTCATATTAAAGGTAATTAGCAGTGTAGAGATCAGAATTTCAGGATGCTCAGATCCTGTTTTTTTTCTGAAATACTGATCTTCCTGCAGCTTTTACGGATTTCAGGGTAGATGCCAGCCCTCTTCACCTGTGAAAGCCAGGCCCACCTACTGGGATTTTGCTGCCAAAAAGGTATGTTAGCAGATAACGTTAGTACACCCAGTTTTGAAAAAAATCTGTCTTTAATTTTTATAGCATTCATCACTGCTTCTCTAAAGAGTTTGGGAATATTACTGTATGCTGTCGAACAGCTGCTGCATTTCACTCCAGGCATGTATGAAGTGTTCACCATACAGTTTTTCATACCAATTTGCTAGGTTTGCATAGCACTCTGGGATCCTGTAGATGAAAGGAACTGTATCGAGGTTAGATTACTGTTACAGTGAAACCCATCCTAATAGGCACAAGCTAACCTAAATCACCTGTCCTAACACACAGTAAAATTTCAGCTTCTGTGAAAAGTTCCCTTATATTAGTTCTGCTATATTATGTGACTACCTGTTGTAATGGCCAAATTAATACCAGGCCCTTTGGTGGCTGATAAGAGGCTTTTACTTTGGATAGTACACGAAGCCATGAACAGATGCAGAACCAGGAAAAGAATGCCTGGTGCTACAAGCCCGACTTTGTGAGCAATCACTGCACAGCTTTTCTGAAAGCAGAGCTGCAATAATATTAGGCAAGTCTGAATTTTTTATAGGCAAAGTTTAATACGAACTCTCCAAGGAAAACAACCTCAACAGTAAACATGAAATGCCATTTGAAGATATATAGTTATTTTACTCTGCTGATCTTACAGTTTCTGTTACAATGGGCCTTAAAACACCAGCTGTAATCCCAAAGTCAGCGTCAGTGGCCCAGGTTACAGCAAAGAGTGGTAGACAGACAGACAGACACGGGAGCTCTTACAGCCAGTAAAAATTAAAGACTTGGGGAGTTTAAATTAAAGAATACACTCATACCTACCCTAAGTACTCACACTTAAAGGTGTTAGATGCATTACCATGTCCTGTAGTTTTACTTTCTTTACCCATGGACCCACAGTGTAGGGTAGTTTCTCCCCATCACTAAATAAAAATGTGCATTTGCTGAAAATACACATACACACAACACACTATGTGTTTATACAGAACAGACAGGGGTAAATAAAAACCAGACATGTACAGCGACTGTTGAGGTGAATAAGTTCATCAGTTATTTTTCTAAAGGTTGTAGCTAATGAAGGGTAGTCGGTGCTATTTGTAACTAAAGAGTGAAACAGAAACCAAAAGCAAAAATTTACTTGTAAAAACATGATCTGTAAAAGCTAATAAAGCCTTTAAAATTGACACACTTAACTTTGTGAAACCTGAATAATTATAATAATAATAATGATAGTACTAAGAATAAAAATGAATTTGCAGTCATACTTTGCTTTCAAACTTAAATATTTCAATATGCTTGACAAACACTAAATATCTGAGAAGTGCAAGTCCTGCAGATAAATAAATTAGGACCCAGACCACAAGCCAGACTAAGGAGTAGGACTCAAAAATTCCCCTTCATTCTCATGCAGTGTCTATTGCACAGCTTTCTTCAAACTGAAGTAACTCATTCCTCTCCAAAAAAGAGCTCAAAAATGCAAAGGATTACTTTATGGTAATGGTTTAGTTGAACAACAAAACATTTGCATGTACTGAGAGCATCTGAGAACAACTGGTCTTCATTGTGGCTGATGGTCATGCCTCTTCATGACTTGTTTGGAAAAAGGGTGAAACAAATTAATTTTTATCACTTCAGCAGGCAAGCAGTAAAATGTTTTTCTTGGCTACTGATTCATGTATGCTGCAGCCATGCAGTGACATGTATAAAAGTGGGAAACATTTCCTTCCTCCCAATTCCTTTCACATCTCTAGATTACCAGAGGGTAATGACTATGCCATGAAATCAAGGTCAGTTCTCATCAATTTCAATGAACACTTTTACAAAGAGTGAGCCTGGTCCAAGAACTGCTGTATTCATTTACCAAGACACCTAAGAGCTAATATTTTGAGGAACCTGTGAATTCCATCCGCTATTTTCAACATAAAGTGAAACTTGACTAAAAGTGAGCATTTCACAGCATTTGTCACATGAGTCTAAAAGTGCAATTTTAATGCTACCAGACAAGGGGGAAACATCTACCACCTCACAGAATGTGTAAGTTAAAGAAATAGACATTATTCCAAGGATGCCATAAATGGCATGTCGCTTACAGACTCAGTAAGTGAAAATATACTATTGACATTTGATAATTCAAATCTGGTTTTGTATATGGCTCTATCAGTGGCAGCAAAAATACAGAGAATTCGAGAAAACCCAGTGCACTAGACAAAGTATGTATGCTCAGCTGTGTTCCCCAAACGTTGTCACACGTTGTTTTTCTCGCAGTAACTCAATGCCACAGGGCTGTTGGCATAGAAGGGTCTCGGTTTAATCAGCACAGAACATCCAAACAAGTCTTAATCATATACATTACATGAGATAAACATTTACAAAATTAATATTGATGTTGCCTATGCTAGCAAGAAAACCTGTCAATGTGGGAGGAACGTACCAGTACAATAACAGTAACAAATGCTCTGGAGCCCCTGCGTGACTGAACCACTGACCTTGCTACTACAATCCAGTGCCCTCTTTTTCTCTGGTGGTGTGCCTCTTATCCATACCGAACAAAGCTGCCTTCTCTGTAGTAAAGGAATTCAGGACTACTTCCTTAAAAAACTTGGTTTTCCCATGTTCAGTGGTAGTTGAGCTGCCTTAAATACTCATAATGATATAGAAGAGCTTTTTTCTGATAATATGTCAGGAAAATATGATTTCTACTTCTGCCATTTTCCTTGATTTATCCTAATTTTCTTATTTGGACAGCAAAGTTAAAGACAGAAACGTATCTATTCAGGATCATGAATGGTTTGAATTCCTTCCAAAACCTTTTGCAGTGGCTCACCCACCCTTACCAGGGTATCCAAACACTAGGTGTTGACAAAGGAATCATACTCCTAGTGATTATCCAGCGGCTGGAAAGCATTACATTTGCTGAAACACAGTTAATGTACTAGACATGACAGCAGCAGAGACTTCCAGGCATAGGGGACATCCACACCAATGCTTTAGTTCAGAGCAGGAATGTTCTTCTGAAGTGAATCTCCTAACTTCTCCACTTACTGCATTTCAGCTTGCATCATGGAGAAGTCTAACAATGCCCGTGCAGCTTTCCGAGTAAACTGGCAGCACGCACCTCTCTGTTCCTGCTCGCGCTGGATGTTGGGTTCCAGCAACAGATGAGAAGTAGCACATAATAAAAAATTTGCAGGGCATACACTACAGAAAGGCATGTCTTCAGCAGCAACAATTTCACTCCACAGATCTGTTCTTACCAGGCTACACTGCTTGCTAATGGCAACTTTGCTGCTGTGAGTCGCAGCCTCTCCTGCTGCGTGTTCCCTCCCCTGATGTGCTTTACCCCCTTGAAAATATATGCAGGGAAAGGACTAAGAGAAGAAGTCCAATAACTTCAAAGGAAAATTAACCGTAAGTTTTAACTCATTATCCCCTTTATTTTTAAGATACTACATGGTTAAATAATTTATGTTCAATACCTACCCACCAATAACACAGAAATAGTATAAATGAGCAGGAAACAAAAGATGAATGGTTTTGAGACCTAAAATGGCACAACCACTTTTTTTTCACTGTTTTTCCCACCTACCCTCTCTTCTGATAGTGTTTTTTCACCTTAAGTCACTTATCTTCAAACTCAGTGGGCTTTGGTTTGATGCTGTTAGGTAACCTTCGCACCTATGAAGTGATTGCAATTCTTTGGGAAATCACCCAGCATCTACAAGGTTCCAATTCCTTCAGCCTCCAGACCCAGCTCTGTTTTTAGTTTCCTCCTGACCCAATTAATTAATCGACTTTAATTCAGTACAAACCAGTTTTTTTTAAACCAACTCCTGCTACTTTGCACCCCTAATTCAACCTCTCCAGGTCTCCTTGACTATGCAGAAAGCAAGCAGTGCATCAAGATGGGTACCCCTGCTGTTCTTCAGTCAGAACCTACATACTTGCTGTAGGACACATTCCCACAAAGGTAAAATGGAGAGAGACGACTTTCAGTCTCAGTGCACACACTGCTCAGTGCGAAAGAAGTGCCATATATGGTAACATTCATTTTTCTTACTAGTCTAGTGTGATAGATAGAAACTCACATTGACTTTAATGGAGTTACTCTAATTTACACAGAAGTAAATTTGGACCATAGGGACGATATTAGATGTGACCTTGATCTGATTTGATCAGAATATATAAGTTAATATGTTTTTATTTCAAACTGATATTATAGTGCTCATCAATTCTAAAGGTCACCAAAGTAGTATAACAGCAAAATATTTATTAATATTAAACAATAGCGTATAAGTATTTAAACTGAGGAAAAAACAGCATTGAAATTGCTTCCAGTTACTGATGACCTGAGAGGTTGTTTTCTATAGCAAAGAATGAGCAGTGGCTCTGTTGCGCTGTAAAGAACTAATAATCTGTCTAAAACCATTTCAGGACCCCCTTGTGCATACTGTACCTACAGAAGCCTAACTCTGTCCATCTCCAAACACGTCTCCCTATACACCCAGTGTCCAGACTGTTCCCCTCATCTGCTTGCAATACTGTAATTCGTTCAGCAGTAACATTCAACAATGTGGACTTATATAATTTGAAGGGAAAGAGGGAAGAGGGAAAAGAGATGGCTTTTCCTGATACAGGAGATAACTCTCTCCTTCTTCTAATGGATGGGCAGTAAAAGACTTCTGAAGGCAGTCTAGTGGGCTCAGAAAAAAAACCAACCAACCAAACGCTGGAAAAAATGCATCCAAAAAATACACTGTGATAAATAATGGGAAGTTGAAGGAGGGAATTGGAAAGGTTTGTTTTTGTTGGGTTTTTTTTGTTTTGTTTTGTTCTTTTATTTTTAATTAACATTATTTACAAAATTACTCTTTTATATAAGAGTATACATTCTTTGTGTATACCCATTATATATGTATGCATTATACATATATGAATAGATGCTGACATGCACACTGTCAGGTTTTCCCGATCCATCACATTACCAATGAAATCTATTACTATTAAACATTGATAATCACATGCAGATACACACACATATATCCAAACATTCACATTAGTGCCCATATGCACACAGTTACACATGAACACTGCAACATCATCTCTGTGAGCATACAGCCCTACAAATATGCTGCAGGATTCACACAGAGCCACACAGTGCTGGAATTATGAAAAGCAGCAGAAGCTGGACCAGCTCTTCTTCCAGGGAAATCTGTGGTAAAAACCTCAATGAACTCTTCAGGATCAGAGTGGCACCAGAGCATTTAACAGGGCATCCTGGTCACATACAAACAGCTTACCCATAAAGTGTATATATGCATAAACCATCTACTTCTTGTGTGCCAGAGGAATGCACATCTGCATATAGCTACATAAATCTTAAACACAGAAAATATATGCTAAGGCTATAAAAATTCAGTGTGCTAGGACTGGATGGGATGCTTACATTAGTGCAGATGAGGTGCTTATTGTCTGGGCTTTTGTGTGCTTTTTGCTCTACAACAGGCAAAAGACTGACTGAGATTCCCTCTCTAGCTTTGGTTTTTTTTTTTACCTAAATAGGGTGCTGGGATGAGCATTGAACCTTCTCCAAAGCGTGGAAAAAAACCCTCTTCAATCAACAAGTTCAGTATTTTCACAATTTTCACGTCACTGTAGCTGATAAAATATACACAGTGTTCTCTTTGGATCTGTAAAAGGCTTTTCCCCCTGCTACAGCTCTAAAGCTTATTTTACATTTTAATACTTCAGACAGTAGCTTGTCCAGCTTCTTTTCATCTCTACATTTTCCCTCTCTTCTTTCTCTTTTTCTTAAGTATTGTATTACATGAAATCCAGCCCTTATTTGGCAGGATTTTATGCAGTCTGTGGTGAGAGCTGAATTCTGAAAATGTTCAGGAAACACTGGCTAAGTGGGGAAATTTATTTGCCTGAGCCAGAGATAACATCTTTCTTAGACTTCTTTTTGAAACACTGGCACTTGTCAAGCAGAATTCTCCTGTTCCCCCTTTCCTCTCTCTCTCATAAACACACACGTGCACACTTATTAAAGATGCAGCAGAACTTAGCCGACACTATAAACTGGAGTTTTTATTCATTCTGTTTCTACATCCAGTAGGAAGGAAAAAAAAAAAAAGAGAGAGAGAGAAGAAATAGGAGATGTTAAAAAAAAAAAAAACACAACAGTTTTTTTTCCCCATTTCCAGAACATTCAGCCCTTATCCTCTTGTTTAAAAAGAAAATGATCTATGTCCCCTGTGCCAGCCAGGCTTTCACATTTTTCTTCATTAGAAAATACATCTGTATAGCAAAGTCAAAATTTTGGCATTTATTTTTATGGTCACAGGGTAATGTTCTTCATGAAACGTAATCTAAAGCATAAACAGTGAGGGGGAAGCAATCATTTCTCATCCAGGGCACAAGACAAACCTGAAGAGTAAGTGTGCCCTGATTCAGAGCTCTGCTCGCCTGGCTCAGCTGCATGTTACACATTTTTGGGAAGGACAGCTGGGGGCCGAGCAGGTGATTTGGCAAAATCATTTGGGGGTGGCAAGGATCGAGGCTGAGGACAAAATTAAAGACTCGAGTCTATAAGGAGAGAAGTTTGATGCCTGAGTGCTCGTTCTGAACTGTGACCTAAGCTTTGGCTGGGCACTAACCACAGCATGCCTCATCAGCTCCTGTCACGGGTACCTCAGGGCATACCTCCAGCAGGGAGCCAGCTCCAGAGCCGCATCCTCAGCCACCAGCTCGCTCGCACACTACTGAGACCCTGCCGAGAAATCAGCATGCAACCCGAGAAAGCATCCTTTCCTCTGGAATAAAAATTAATATTACTTGTCATATTTCATGTCTGAGCTCTTTTCATGCTTTATCCTCTGTAATGAGGGCTAAATTACCAATATTAGTAGATTTTCATGGCTAGCACAGAAAGAGCTGTTACCAGAATAAATGTTTGCATTGCTTCTGTTGGACACAGGCTTTGCTAATGCAGCTTTGCTAATTATTTCTAAATAGGCAATAATCTGCATCCCCTAGTGCTGGGTAGTGGATTGGCCACGTACCTGCTATTTCCCTTATTTACATGTTTTACAACTTTATCAACTACACTAATTACACTCTGAACACTGTTTAAAATTTTCTGTTAATAGAGATACAATGATGCACCAGAGGATGTGTATTTATGCCATAATTACGCCTCTGTTCCTGCGATGCAGTCTCCAATTAGCTGTCGACGGTGGCACAAGCAGCTGCCTGATATTCTAAAGCAGTGAAACATCTGCACGGCGGATGATACGCTCACATGGATTTTTTTTTTTAAGCCTAGAAATTTACACCCAAGGGAGTGCAGACAAATAGGAGCCTGTCATGTGTAGGGATGATTAGAAATCCTCACCATGGCAACATTGGAGCAGCCATGTCACAGAGTGAGGGGACACATGTCTAGATGAAGGCGCTAAAAACATTTGCCTTTTTTTTTTTTTCTCCAGCATTCCCAACTTCCCTCCCTCCCCCTCTCCTTTTCATATTCTTCTCTTTGCATCTAAAGCCAACCAAAACAGCAGGTGAAAAGGCCAAAATCTGCAGCCCATGCAAGGAATATGACACAGTAGATTTAGTGTCAGGAAAACAGCAAGCAATCAGAGGATGCTGCCAGGCATCCACTGGATGTTTTCTTTCAGGTGGGGGAGGGAGAAGATGGAAAAATAAAGGAGAGAAAAAATATGGGCATCATTCAAAATAAAGCTCCAATGTCTTGATCCTAGAATGACATTTAATAGATAACTTCCATTTAACCCTCATTAACAATTTTTCTCTGACTAGTTGACCAGCCAGCATGTGCTGATGAGGGGGGGAGGGGAGAGAAAGGTGAAAGCCTGGTATAAGCCTCTGTTCCCAGCATACTGCTTCAGCTTTGAACCATTGTATGTATTAGAGAGTGTAACAGCTACTAGAGTTACTGTATTCTCATCTTTATACCAAAATCTTGATTGTACAGACAAGGGTGTTAATTTTATCAGGCTCCTTCTGGGCTATTGCCATTTGCAGTGTAATATCAATTTCACATAATAAAATCATTATAATTAGTCAAGGGTATCATTCTAGAATACAGGCTTGCCTGAATTGCAGGGAGATGGCATTGGTTTGGATCCAAATCTTTCATTCTTACTCCATCTACCTACCCTTTCTGTGTCCAGTCAAATACCTCCAACATGTTTAGGAAAGGCTCCAGAGATGTCCAGAAATCTTGCAAAACCAACTTATCTTACAAGATTTCCTTTGTTTAGTTGGATGGAGAATTTGAGGGACCAGCTGCACTTCTCTGAAAAGAGCTCACAGCGTTTCACTCTCACTGGATCTTGAACCTCAAATGTCAACTCTAGGCTGCTGTTTCTACCTTTTCTTAAATGATGGTGTTTTAATAAACATTTTATTTCTAAACCAAAGCTTAGCCTCTATGGTATCTAAAATATTTAGTGAGGCCTTTATTATAAACACAAAATTCAATATTCTTAAAAGAATATATTTATGGTTTTAGTGCCCAGGGGTCTATAAAATCAGTGTAGTGGAGAGATCATGTAGGGACAGAAGAGAGAGGGCTGTGAAAGCATACTTTGGTAACACAGTAAACTCAAAAGTGAGGGTCTTAACTGGATAGTCAGAGGCTACCACAATTATGGGCACATCACAAACCTCGGCTTAGCTCTTTGAGTTTCTTTTCCTGTGCCATAGAAGACAGATCCTTCATGCTACTTCTAATTAAATTCCAAGCAAAATAAGCAAATTAATTAACATTTGCTGACTTCAGAACACATGCTCGAAATGTATTGAGAATGAGTAAGTAAAATGTTTTTGGAATGTAATGAGGAAGTTTCTCTCTGCAATTACTGAGCTGATGCAAAGAAACTGCCCGGTGTTACAGGGTACCTGTGTCACCACACCATGTGCGTAAATTTCACTTGTTATTCATTGTGCATACCCTGTTTTGCTCAGTTCTCATACAGGAGAGTGTGATATTGAAGAGCCACTATGTGTCAGTGCAAGGACAGAGTTTATCTGATAAACAAGTCATTTTTGGAAACTGCAGATGCTCCTACTGTGAAGCATTAAACGTGGCCCCTCTTAGATACACAGAATGGGGTTCTGGTCAACTGAGCACAGGCTGATAAGCTCTGCACAGCTCTGAATGCTGTTTGCCCACATACTAATGTTAAACAAAAGAACTGCAGACTGCAGAGAAAGCATGCGGGTCAGACAACTAAATTGCTTAAACCCTTAGGCAGCCTTCTGAAAAGAAAAGGCATGAAAGAAGCTGATATGAGCTTTTATGCAGAATTGTTCTGTTTATTATCCCTGTTAAGAAAATGATGGTAAGGATCTTGTTAAACTATATATTCCCAAATAAGACAAGAGGACAACTGCCTACTAAACAAGATACAATATGCCATTGGTCATTACGTGATCGGACATGTATCTGTTTTACGTTATTTTCAGATTATGAATATAATAAAAAGACAACAAGAAAGCTGTACAGATAATAACAAATGCTGTTAAATTGCATTTTTTGCATTCAGTCATACAATTTTTCATTGAAAGTTTGAGTGTAATAATGGTCTGTCATTGCAGAAATCTACTTCATGTTAAAATTTCACAATCTTGTATTAAAACTTTGTTAGAGTACAATTGTTATAACTCTATTCAACTGCATTATGTGACAACTTAACAATAAATCTATGACAAAGTATATCACTGTGATAACATCCAAACTTGCCTTGGATGAAACAGCGATATGATTTTATTACAAGATTTCTCCTATGGCTAGCACAATAAAATATTGAAAAATAACACTTGTCTGGAAAAACAGAGGGGGTGGAGAGTGTGTTGATGGAATCTGTGCTTTCTTTAAAGCCTGCTTGGTTTGCTCTCCCCACAGATCACAGTAGTGTCTTTGCCTTTCACTGCATTGTGCCTCTCTCTTACACACCGAGGCGTGCATGCAGGCACACACGCACACACATGGCACAAGGTGGAGCAGAAGGGCTCCTAAGGCTTCTAAGGCTCAGGATGCCAAATTCTACCTGAAGGAAGACAAGCCATTAGCAAAGCCAAAGTGTAGGGTGGCTGCACTCAAAATCACAGCAGCTTGTGTAAAACAGAGACTCTGAATGGCCTATTTATCTGGAAAAACAGAAGAATACCTCACACTCTGAGATTCATAACAGCAACAAAATTAAACCCTCTGCTTTTTTATTAAAAACATATATAAGGCATCCTGGGATTCTATTGTCATCTTTCTGACATATGCCTCATCTGATTACACATGAAAACCATTCCTAAAGAGGCATTGCAAGAATGCAATGTGTTTATCAGTACATGTGCACAATGCCACTCAGCGTTAGTGCTCGCTGGTCTGAAATATACTGCTTTGTAAATAAAGTAAACAAATTTATTACAAGTAGCCCTGGTCCCTCGGAGCACAGCTTCACACCTGGCACAACATTGATGCATGGGACAAGTGCCAAGCAAGACCCTGTCCTTCTGCAGAGCCCCATTGCAACCTCGAAAACCCTCATGGAGTCCAGACCTGTTCCAACCTCTGTGGTCCTTCATCTCTCAATGCATGCCACGCTGAATTCCAGCCTTTGCAGTGTTCCTTGTAGCACACCAGTGGTGGGATAGGGTGCACAGAAGAATGGCTCAAACCAGATAATATTTTGTTCAGGGGCATGCAGAAGATATCACAGCTTAGTGGTGAAGAAGGAGCAAGATCATGACAACAATCAGAAGAGCCACAGGACAGAGCTGAGGTGCTTACACACTTCTCAGGGAGTAAAATACTGTGTTTCTAAATATATTTTAAAAAAAGAAAGTAAGTAAAGTCACACAAATGCTGTGCACTGAAGTGGTTCAACTTTTCCACACAGAAAACAAAGCAAATCTATCAACTCAGATGTTGCAGCTGTCTCAAATAAGAGCCAAAAAGTGCTGTACTGCTTTTAAAAATATCTTATCTGGTATTCATCATCTTACTGAGAGATTCACTTGAACTGTGCAGTGTATATACCCTGAATAATTTGGATATTTTCAATTTTGTGAATGGGGAAGTTATTTAGCTTGGACCAAAGGAGGTTTATTTCTCCCCCCACCCCCCCCCGCAAAAAGATATGGAAAAAATGCATACTAAACAGAACACTTACCTCAAAAAAATTTTTTTTTTTTTTGCTATGCATGCTTAAACTCCTAAATTTAATGGTAGTGAAAATACTACTGCAAAATACAAAATTGAAAGTTGCAATTTTGAAAAGCACCTAATTAACTATCACAACATTAATATTTCTCACTGCCTCCCAGGGCACTTTGATCTGAACAATTACTTATTTCAACTAGATTTTCAAATATTCTTGGTCAGCCCAAAGTAGGCTGATGAGTGGTAAGAAATAGCTTTTTCCCAACACCCCTGTCCAATGAAGTAAGGAAGCATAGCTGTCAGTATGTTCAAAGGGAGAAGCAGGATCAGAGAGATCAAGGCTCTTTCTGTATTGTAGTTTAGGCTGCTGGGCCAGAGAGCAAGTTATATCCTTGGACTCCTGATCCCCAGCCTGTCACCCTCATTATGGATTAATCTTGCACCTACAGTGTCTGGTGTTAAGAGTTTGGATCTGAGCACAAGGTATCGCGGACATGTCCTTCATCATCTGAACTCAGAGGCAGGAGGAACTGAGCCCTGTATTTGCCACAGCACATGCACATAGAAAATTGATACTGTGTACAGAGGTTTATGCTACTAATTCTTTTTTTTAATGCTTAACACTTCTAGCTGAAGTTGCTTCTATGGAGTTTTGTATATGGGTTCTATTCCTCCTGGAGGCAGAGGTTTCCAATTGTTCATGTAATCCCTTATAGTTGCACCGCGCAAAGTAGCTGTTGTTAGACGTGCTTAATTTCACAGTTCTGACTATTTTGAGATGTTAGTTGCTAGTAAGTCTGTCTCCTTCCCGTCCTTTGTAGTTCTGTAATTAGCAAGGGATGAATTTGGGTAATAAAAGTGGACAACATCAACATGATCTGGTGACTGTACATGCCTGCTGTTGTTGCAGTTTTATTGCAGAATGTATAGTCCAGTACAATCTGAAAGGTGCTCCCAGCCACAGCATCTGGTACTGAACTGTCAGAATTAGTCCTGCCTTTAAATGACAGAGTACATGTACACTGTTTTTAGATTCAATTTATTTTTAACAGTAGGTGGCTTCATTATTAATTTGAAGAAGAATTTTATACAGTTAACAACCTTCTTCAGAGACTAAGACCTTTCTTGATTCTGTTTGCTCAGACAGGGAGTAAAAAAAAAAAAAAAGGACAAGCTTTATGAATTTCTATTTTACTTTATTTTTCTTATGTCTTTCTTTCTCTTGGGGCATAATCCAAAATAATGCTGAGCATCCTTGATATGTATTGTTTCCTGTGGTACTTACACCTTTCCATGTCAGGAACATTACTTACTTGGTTGGAGACAGACTTTATCATCCTGTAGAAAAATATGTAATTGATTGGATTTCACAAATTTAGAGGTTCACTTGGTTGTAATGTATTCCAGTATGCTTCTGAATGTATCAAAATTTCTGTGCATTTCAATGATAATGCTGTAAATTAATGAATGTACAATTTTTTTTTTCCTGTTATTATTTTTTAAAGCTAGTTACAGACTATCCATTGCTGGATCATATGAACTTTATCCCTCTAGCAAGCTTACCCAGAATAAAGACTTGCACAGTAAATCCCAGATGGTGAAGAATTGTTTTTGTATTTCAGTTAAGGACTGAAATTGGGAAATTTCTCTTTCACACCTCAATTTCTGTGTAGCTTGCACTATTATGCTCAGCTGTATTATAGAGCAAGAAGCCTTTAAAATATGTAAATTTCCAGATGAATTCTGAACAGAGAATGGTCGTACAGACTCAACACATTCCAAAACCAGAAAATGTCAAAAGAAAGGAAACAGATCAAAACACTGTTTTTGACATTACTTTCAATTAAAGCTGCATCTGTGAGGTCCACATACGCTTGGTGAATTTTTAAGGAAAGAAAAGACATGAAGGAATTATTTTATACTGGATGGTGGAGGAATACCAAATAAATGGCATGCATTATTTCAGTACATTAAAATCCCCTCTGGTACTGATTTCAGAAGATCATTTTCACTGTCTTCATTCCAAAATTATAGTATTCTGAAAGGAAAATCTGACTTCCCAAAATTTAGAAAAAAAAGCTCAGAAATATTATGAATTCAATGAACCAGTATATTTCCTGCATTCTTATTGTAGCTCAGTCCTTTATAATTTTTTAATACAGTGTAAGTCAAAAAATGTATTAATTGATAGAGGTTCTACTATTTTTTGCAGGGTATTCCATGGCAATTCCCAATTTTAAATACCTGTTCCTTTCAGAGAAAATATGAGTGTCAACACAACTGTATGTTTATGTGAACAACTCTGTCAATATTGCATGCAAATGATGCATTTTAGCATTCAAACAAGCATTTAGGGTTTTAAGTAGTAGTTTACACACAAGTGTCTGACATATGTATTCCTTTATTTATACATATATGTATGTAGGTTTTGTATGAGAGAAGCCTATCAGTTCAAGTTAAAGGCTATATCCCAAAAGTAAGAGGAAAACAAGCCTCGTGGGCAGAAGAAAATGAGAGCAAACAAGAATGTTTAAAGGTTCATCTTTTCACAGAATAAGAAACTTTGAACAGAAAAAAACCCCACCGCAAGCTCACAAAAAACCAAATTAAAAACCCCACAACCACAACATATTACACCCCCCCCACCCCAATTTCTAAAATCCAGATAAAAAGCTTATTTATTTCCGAGTGATTTCATGTTTTTGCTTAAACAGGAGATGTTCCCACATCGTGGCCTTTGGTGAGGCATTTTCCTGAGGGTCTGCCCCACTTGGCACCTTATTCCCATGCCCTGTTGCTGTAATACATACTGTCCTTGCCAAACAAGGGCCTGAGCATCAGCTCATGTGGGTGGCAGGAAGTGCCCAGCTTGGCTGTAAGACCACCTTGCCAACAAATGCGACCTGACATTCGCAGCCAGAGTTGATAGATGTGCAGTAGTTACTCAGGCTAAACTCCTGATCAATATGTCAGATTTTAAAACTGATTGCAACAAAGTAGACCCGGGATCAGGAGGCACCTGCATTCACAGGCACTGTGGAAAGACAAGTCTCAGACACTTGCATTTTGCACATCACGCTTGATGGCGTGGTGAAAGATCTGAGCATAAGGCCAACACTTCCACACTCAGTTTAGCTGTGACCCATTAGGGAAACCAAAAATGTACAATATGCATAAAAAGGTGGCTAATAATGCATACACACTCTCACACATGCACAGGCTGCAGCTACCCAGAACACCAACACTTTTTGAAAACCACATGAACCTCCCAAACTGCACCATAAACATCCATTAACATGATAATACCCATTAATCCAGCCAAACACAACTCATTTGTCATCTTTCTGTTGCAACCCATCTGTGAGCGTGTAGGAAGGGGAGGGGGGGAGCTCACAGTCTTATCTGTCAGGGGATTAGCTTCACAAGAAGGACTGATTTTAAGTAATTCCGCGGTAGGGAAAAGCTCATTTGTTTCTATTTATTGAAGGACCTTTTTAGTATTGTACTTTCATGATCTTAAGTCTTAAGCAAAGCAGTTAAAATGGGGAGAAGAATTAAAATGTTATCCAGCATTCAAATTTTACTTTTGCTGCTTGTATCATAATTTCCTTATATATATTTTTTAAATTCCTTATTAATTAAGAGATGCATTTTAGTGGCTGCATTGATGTTTGATCTGGTGATAAACATTTCTTACTTGAAAAATCTGGTTTTTGCATTCTGTTTTTTTGCATAAGTCTCCTCTTGACTATCAAAAAGTAAATCTGTAAGACTACTACCCAATACAAGGCATCCTGGCTCTAGAAAGATTGTGCACAGCAAAGTATATATCCACAGGATATACTCTAATTTTACAGGAATCTCTAAACAATGTAAATGACATGTAACTTGGCCTCTTCCTCTCAGAGGTGTTGCTTCTATTCTACATTATCATACATCTTCCTCTGTAGGTCCCAGAGAAAGTAGAATCTTTTTCAACCTTGAAGAATAGAAGAGGCAGAACATAAACATTTGATAGAATCTGAATGAGAGGTAATATTGGTTAAAACTATCTGAGAAAATAAAATCACAACAGAAGAAGAAAACCACCAAAATGTACTTTTTTTGTTCAGAATTTTGAGCTTGGAAAGTCAGTGTAAGTCTAGGTCTTATTTGACTCCCACTGAAGAGTGTTGAGGCTGCAGAGATTGTCACTGAGCTCTGACGCAGTGCCAGGGGTCCTATGTAGCTCTATATTAGTCAAGAATATTTAAGACAACTTAGGAGCTTTGGAGGACTACAGAAGTATGTTACTAAATAACTGCTACATCAAATAAAATTTTGCTTTTACTCATAGTAATCCATTAGCAGTTTTGCAGACTCCTTTTACTTACTCTGTTAAGCATATTCAGGTCTCTGAATGGCTACTCAGCTGTTCCTGCACAGATCAAACTGCAGGTATTGCTGAAATGGGTCTGAAGAAAATGGTTTCTGATACAATATTCAAAATTTAATTATTTGTACAGAAAGACACTCCTTTATAGCTGAAAACCCATGTTAAGTTCATACCTTCTGTTGTTTGGGGGAAAGGAAAAAAGTCTGTCTGGCAAAGTGTATGCCCAAGAATAAACAGCGTATCCTGAGTGGTGCAAAAAGATCTGTTCAGTCCCAACATTTTACCACTGAAAAATAATAAAACAGGGAAGTTTGTTTGTATTGGTTTTTTTTAAGAGTAACAATATTATGGGGCAGTAGAAACAAGCTAAAAACCCTGAAATTCCTAATTATCAGGTTTTTCAGCAATCTGATTTAATATTTCAGTTCAGCCTTCCCTTCATGACAAATTAAAATCTGATTTTTTTTTTTAATTTATAAATACACCTAATTATCCATACCAAAACCTATGTTCTCCTAACCAGAAAGCAAAATAACCAAGGCATTGTTTTTATAAGTAGCAGGAAAATCAACTGAGGAAAGCAGGGTAACATTTAAGAATGATCCTTTTAATGATTAAAAGTTCTAAGGGGGAGATGATAAATAAGGGAAAGATGTGATGAAGGAAAGGCTCATTTGTTTCAGCATTAAATCTCCTTTATCTGTCTTTCTCCCACACTCTCGTACATTCCCATCTTCACCAATGTGATAAAATTTTATCAACAGACATCTAGTCCTTAAAAACCAGAAAATTCTTTAAACCCAAGAAATTTCCTCTAATTATGGCTCCAAATTCACTGTATGAGTAATTTTCATAGCTCTGCAGAGAATGTGAATGCAAATAGAAACTCCCTTTTATACAAAATTGTTACAATGATAAATTTACATTGTGTTCATACATGAATGCAGTCCCTGCTTAGTTTCAGTGTACTACATGTATTTCTAATGGAATTGTTCCCTTTTCAGTACGTGTGAACAATATCCTTTATATCTTCCATATGAGAATAGACATTATGAGTCCATTAATGGGCAAGATTTGTCCTTGCAATACTCCAGGGAATTTTCATGTAAATTTGCATACTTTTCCTAAATATGTATGCGAAATTGAAAGATGAGACTCTTAGATATAGAGGATGTAACATTAGAGATAGACAGACAAACCCAAATCTTCCATTCCTCACAGCCCTGATACTACACATGGGGTAAACTCCTTTTGCTGCCTTTTTTAAGGACAAAAATTCTAAACGACTAGATTTCTAAAGTTCAGTGAAGATTTATAGTGATCATGAAGATTTTGTCTTTTCTTCATGAAATAAATGCAATCTTGCTTATGCATTTAGGCCCCTAGAAACCATGTCTTTCAGGAGAGCTGTAGAGAAAAAAGGACTCAATAATGAACATGATCAATACCTTAGAAAAGAATCACCTCTCTTTGAAAAAGATGAATCCCCTTTTATTTGGAAGTCTAGAATTAGGCAAAAATTATGTAGGCCAATGAACTGGAGTTTAACTTCAATAGCCTAAATTCCTTTAACAGTTTTCATTCAACTATTCACCCAAAAGTACCCTTAGAAAGTATCCTGGAAATGAACCTTTAGCATCATAAGCAGAAGTGCCTAAACATTCAATTTTAATTTCTTCCTTTGAGCTTCTGTCTGGTCTCCTTCTGCCTCTTTCCTCACCCTTTGCTCTCAATTCTAAGCACATTGCAGTCTTTCTGTTTTGTGTCTGTCTATGACTTCTGTTGTATCTGTATGTCAGTCCTTAAACAGGGCTCTTTAAACACCATTATAGCAGAAATAACAAGGGGTGTGGTTATCTTTAAAGTGATCAGTCTTAAAACAATAGTGGGTTGCCAGTGTTCACATGTAAGAATGAATAGAAAAGTACAAAGTAAGGAAAAAAATGATGCTTTCAGAACCAAAACTGGTGCTACCTGGCCTGTGCTACATTTTTATTTCAGAAAGAAAACAGGTGCTTCCAGTAAGAGTTCCATAGTAGAGAAGACACAAATTTGTAAAAAATGCTATGGACAACAAGGAGAAACATAGAAGCAAGTATGAATATCTGTATCTGAAGTTTGAATGTGACAGAAGAGAGGAGCAGGTACAAATCTTGCTATTTATTAAATAGATTTGTGCCTGCACCTGTTGCACACGTATTTGAAAGTACCTGCCTTTGCAAAAGGTAGGTCCTTTTTTCTTGATACTTCGAGTACTTGATACTGAGTAGCAGTTGTGTAATCTCTTCAAGTTTTTTATTTATGTGCTTTTGATAAATTTCTTTGCATGCTCTTGAGTCACACATATATATCTCATTGCCTGGCTTTTCAAAGTTTCCAGCTGTATTACTTACCACAGTGTATCTCCTATGAAGAGGAATCCTCATTTTTTTCCTCTGGTTCAAAGAATTCTTGTGAAAAACACAAATGCACTGAGGCAATGCAGTAGATAATGTGGAGGAGCATGCACACACAGCCCAGACAGCCCGAGTAAGAGAATGAAAGTAAAATCTGTTTCATTGCTTAATTGGTTGGGAAAAAAAAATGGTCATGAGCCATTTCTTCATTCTAAAATCTAGACTAGGATTGAGAACACCTTTGTACTTGAAGGAAATTAAGTAAATGCTTTAGAAACTAAAAATTTTAGCATGTATTAGTTAGTTTGCTATCTAAAACAAATTAAAGGCATATCAAAAAGTGCACTTCCATGTTTTAAAGAATGAGGAAGAAGCAAACAGTGACCACTATGGAAAAAAGGAGAAGGAGAAGGAGAAGGAGAAGGAGAAGGAGAAGGAGAAGGAGAAGGAGAAGGAGAAGGAGGAGGAGAAGGAGGAGGAGGAGGAGGAGGAAGAGGAAGGGGAAGAGGAAGAGAAGGAGGAAGAGGAAGAGGAAGAGGAGGAGGAAGAGGAAGAAAGACAAAAAAAGAAAAAGAAGAAAGAGAAAAAGAAAGAAAAGAAAAAGAAAAAGAAAAAGAAAAAGAAAAAGAAAAAGAAAAAGAAAAAGAAAAAGAAAAAGAAAAAGAAAGAAGAGAAAAGGGAAGAGAAAAGAGAAAAGAAGTAATTACACAAGCTATTTACTAGAATGAAGAAAAAGAGCTTTGCTACATGACATGAAATGGTTTCTTTGAGCAGATTTATTATTTCTTTTACTCTTAAAACAAACCAACCATAGAAATTTACCTTAGGAGTAGTAAAGTTGCTTATATCTGTACTGTAGAGTTCAACAGAACTATGGACTGATGGTTTCAAAAGGCATCAGTCACACTTCCACAACATTTTCTGATATAAATATAAAAGCTTCATTTTAAAGGATAAATAAAGCAACACTATTATCTAAACAGGGTAAAATTTAACATCCTTGTGGTTTGTGGAAATTTTTGATGTGCCTGCTGGCTTTTCAATAAAAATCAATTATGCCTTAAATGCGAGCGGTAGTCAACATACTACAGACTATAAATTCAATTTCATACTCAGAAATATGGATTAGCTGAACTTGATGCCCTTCCATTGATTTCAGAAAGCAAAAGCTGATAAGGTAAATAATAGTAAGAAGCTCTCTGACACTCCACATCAAGTTCCGGATTTCCATATTATTTTTGTAAGAACTTTCCAGCCACCACAATATCCTCCTTGTGAAATATGTATGATGAATAGATATTATATGGATTGCTGATTCATCTCTATTTACAGAATGGATATTTGGCTTTTATAATGCAAGGTGGGAACTGGGTAGGAAATGAATATACTTATTTCTTTTAGCACCATGCAAGGTATATATCATCCAGGGTGAATAAAGCTGGCGAATAATTACAGAGCAATCTGATTAAGCCCATGTTCTCCAGACTCCAAACTTTTTAAAATAATGTTTCCAGACATAAAGTAAGCAAGAAGAAGCCTGTCTCTTTAACATACAAGAAAATTTAAAGCTGCTTTAAATTTAAAACAAAACCATCTCTCTGCTCTTTGAGCAGAACATCTGAGACTAACATGAATTACTGAAAATGGGCTGTAGTTGAAGGGGGAGAGAGGCAATAATGTTAGAACTGGGAAATATAGGTGGGAAGATGGATCATGAGCTAAAACTTTGTATAATTTCTCAAAAGAACAAGTCATATATGAAAAAAATTCTTCCCTTCCTGAAATTACAGAGCACTTGGGCTGTAAAGCTTATGTTCTTTGGCTTTCAAACAGGGTTCAGTCACTCTTCTTTTAAAAAAAAAATCTGATCCATTCAGGTTAAATCCAAAAGGCAGCTTAAGCAGACTTAGCCCACAAGGACTTGTTCTTACCTTCATTCAAAGGCTTGTCATTACTTTGACTTCAACTTACAAACACAGCTTTCTTTTGTCACACATCTAGCACGTTGAAAGAGACATTGTCAACTTATATGGGTCTTTCTCAAGGAATGCTGAATCCCAAGAAACATCTGTGATAGACATAAGGATATTATACCCTTTTTGAAAAACCCAAACCACTGCTTGGGAC
Organism: Motacilla alba alba; assembly: GCF_015832195.1. Taxonomy (NCBI): domain Eukaryota; kingdom Metazoa; phylum Chordata; class Aves; order Passeriformes; family Motacillidae; genus Motacilla; species Motacilla alba. The sequence goes on along the minus strand of NC_052018.1, from coordinate 40,279,312 downwards.
CTACTGACATAAATAATGTTTACAGCATTGCAGAACCATCAACATTCAAAATTTCAGCACTATGCAGCTGAAAAGACGCTAATGTGCCTAAGCCTGTAATTTAAGGAAGTGTTTTAGAAAACTTAGGTTTAATTCCCCCCCAACACACGGTTTGCTCATTATATTCTGTCAGCTCTGTGCCACTGGTAGCTTCTGCCCTGGCTTTCCCCCAGAGGATCTGTGCTGAATCACATATTTCTCTGGTTGGAGAGCGCAGTTTTTGATGGTTCACTAGAGATATCAGTGCTGTCTTCTGTTTTTACACCTGTTAGGACTTAAAGGCACAGTTGCCTCTCTCAAACACTGCCAAGGCCACAGAAGGAACTTGCCATAAGATAAGCCACCACAGAGGGAACTTGAGATAAGCACAGAAGAGAGAAGTTATGACAGGAAGGTGCTAATTCCAGGCCTGGTGGAGGCGAGATCTGATTAGCACATCCTGGTTAACATATCCAGACAAAAAAAAATCCCACTGTGGCAAACTGTGGGAAAGGAAGCAACTGCTCATACATGAACAACCACAAATTATGGGAACGGCATCTGCGACCACCCCATGGTTTCCCATAACCTGGCCTGTATACTGATGGTACACCCAGAAGAATGAGGCCAGGACCCCCACCACCAAGAAGCCCAGGGTGAGGAAGGACCAATGGGATGCTGCTGGATCCACAGATGGTGGATATCTCCTCTCTCTCTCTCTCTCTCTCTTTCTCTCTCTTCCCTTCCTTCTCTCCTCTCTATTTCTTTCTCTCTCTCTACCTCACAACTACTGTTAAATAAAACCTGTATTATTGATTTTGGCATATGGTCATGTTTCCACCTTAATTCAGGCAGAGGCATCTCTCACTAGTTGGATCATAACAGCACCTAATGGGTAAAGTACCTAATTGAGATTTAGAGATCCAAACATTATTTCCTATTTTCCTGTTGGCTCTGGCATCAGCTTCCAGAGTGGCGCTACATCCCACCAAGATGGGACGTCAGTTTACGATAGCACCATCCATTTTAGTTGTGCTATCCTCTTCTGTTGCCCTGTGTTGTGTGCCAGGGTCATACTGCCTCTGAGCTGAACAGGAAAACAAATTGGTGAAATAACATTGTTTCAGGCCAATTTGCAGAGTTCAATCCCTGTATGGGCCATTCACTGAAGAGTTGGGCTTGATGAGGATTGTTGGTCCTTTCCAGCTCAGCATATTCTGTGATTCTGTGAGAGGACCTCATGCCGAGGGTGTGCTCAGAGCCATCGTGCCTCGCCTTTCCCCTGTGCAAGATTTCCAAAGTGTCAGGCTGCTGCACCTTGTACCTGAGGAGACGTGTCTGGAAGACAAGCACCAGATGGGCCCACTGCAGGCATCAGGATGGGAATTGGGAAGAAAAAACCCTCAAGTGAATCCCATATTTAATAGGTGTGAGACACAGTCCACAGGAACACCTGCTAAAGTTGTTGGTTCCCTAAACTTTTCTTCCTTAATTCTGATCTAGTTCTAATTCAAATACTAATTTAATTCCTTCTTCCAATTCCTCTGCATAACTTATTTCCAGCACAAGCCTCTGTGGATTCTGCCTTTTTTTATTAACTGAATGAGTTAATTTATACACCAAACTACTTTAGAAATGATTGAAAGAATCTTGCATTATGCTTATCTAACAGAAGCATATCAACTTGTATTGTTATAGATCATTTGCTTTCCCGTAATTTCCCATCTTTCCCTCTGGTCAGTTTTAATGCAAGTCCCAATTTTAAAAGTCACAGCATGCAGCAGTTCCCTGACAGAACCAACTGAAACTTCATTTTCAGGTATTCTCCTTTGAAGGGCTCATTCTGTAAAGCAATATATTCAACACATGTACCCTGCTACAACACAAGCTTTTAATTTTCATTTAAATGGAGGTATAATTACATGCAGTTCTTGCACTGTAACTGCTGCAAATCACATCCTAAATACGCAATTGTGTTAAATCCTGATTAATGAAATTTCTTTGTAAGTTAGACATTCCCTGTTAGATTTATATAAAAATGACATATAAATCTAATAAAACAAAAAAGCTCCTGATATTTCCCTATACTGTTCTGGTGTAACCAAGGTATATACAGGAAAAATATACAGCATTTATTATGAAAATATAATTCTTGCAGATACACTCAGAAAGCTGCAAACATTCATAAACATCTCTCTCTTTGGGGAAAGAGAAAAGTGCCATTTAACAGGTGTTAGAATGTAAATGACATCTCATTAGTGACTTCCTTTTGCAGCTCAGAGACAAATAAAACCTTCATTTAAAAGCATTAGTGTTGTTCCTAAGGGTTTCTGGTATCATAATGTTTTGGTTTATGATGATATTTAGCCTTTTCTAACAATCCCACTTATTTCTACAGAATAAACCAGCCTCTGTCTTAAAGTTAAGACTCAGAATAAAACCAGAGGTGGAAAAAGATGACGGTACAGCTATTCAAACCTTTGTCCCTTGCAAGGAAGTGGCAGGGAATTATCATCTGCATAAAAAGACAAAAGAATAAAAGAGCAGTTCATCTTCATTCTGGATACCAACTGGTTTCTAACTTTCCTCTGCAAGGTGTGAAAACCTCTGTGTGTTTCTAATGTGTAGTTTTTTGCAAACTCTTCCCAACTAAACTCAATCCTCACAAAACAGTTTTGGAAAGGTGCTAAATTACCTCAAGCATTACTGAAATGTTAAATCAGTTCTTCTGGATTAATCACAATCCTCTGCTTGCTACATCTCAGTTTCCATTTTATTATAAAAAGGAAAAAAAAATAGAAATCAAGCACAAGGACTTCTAAGGAGCAAGAGGGACTTGAATATTTAGGAATAACTGTGGTCAAATAGTATATTAAAAACATGGGTGACCCTTTGGCAATGAAACTGTCAGATTCAATTTCCATGCTGATCAACGAGACTCCTGTGCACCAGGAGTGGGTGCAAAGAGGTATAGAAGATGAATGGTGTTTCAGCAGACATGGGAAGGAGCATGACTATCCCCTGAGCTGGTTCTCAAGACCTATTTCCAAACTGCCAGAAGCACAAGAAGGTGTATGGCCTTCCTGTTCAATGCTTGCCACTGCTTGGAGTCAGAGGCCCTCCCTGTGGCTACTGAATAACTTGCTCACTTGACCCATTTTCCCATTTTTCACATCATTTAATAGTTAGGCTTATTTATTTGCAGGAGATTTCACTGTTTGTGGTTTAACTGCTGGCTCATGTTACCTGTACCTGCAGTGATGTGCCCATTTGGGATATTGTTCTGAAAATCCCAGAGATCATGGATGACAATGTATACTTTCCCACGGTGTAAATTAGTTGTAAGCACATAAGATAAAGCCTGAAGCATTATCTAAAAACCTCGAGGTAAATGTATGCATAAGTGCTAAGATAGGAAATAACAGTAAAAAATGGTAAAATAATAGTAATATTAATAGTAATAATATGTGTTTTACACCTTTTCACTGTTGGTTCTTGCTCCTATCTCTTTTAATAAATCAGTTTACATCCTCAGGGGGAGTATTTAGTCTCAACCATTTGTAGGCAAAGAACATTGCCGTGCAACTGGAGACAAACAGGGAGATATTCAGCTTCACAATGAAAAAGGGATGTAAAGACTGTGAAAAGACATGCAAGAAACTGACTCTTAGTGGATGGGAACAGATTAAACTGGCAGAAAATTCTGAATGCTGCAGGGAAAGCAAATAAAGAACTTTATTTACACTTGCTTAGAATAAAAGAATGAATGGGACATTCAAGTCTTCAAAAAGCAAAAACTAACATGATGATTACATTTACTTTTTGGAGTTCTGTAATTTGTACCTGTAGTAATCATTATCACACAATAACATTATATTTTAACGTGATGCCATTTTGAGAATAGTGTTGAGCACTTAGATCTGAATGAAAAAGGCATTGCAGGGAGTCTACAAGTCTACAAAGCTTATGCATGAAGTTAGTGGGTTTTGGTAATTTTTTACTGGTTTTTTTTTTAATTTTAATGATAGATTAAACTTATCTCTCTCATTTACTCAAATCCTTAATTATTCAGTGAGTTTGTTAACTATAAAAATTGGGAAAGATGTAGTTAAAAAAAAAAACTTAAAAGAATTAATTTCACTTTTTAAAGTTTTGACTATAGGTTTTATTTGATAACACTAAATGTGTATTGCTATCCCAAAATAACAAAAATCTGTACATTTAACTATAATTTAACCATAATTTTTCTGGCTTTTGTTTGCATAAACAAAGCACCTCATGAAACATGAAGTGTTTCAGTTAGAGCTTTTCAAGGCATCCCCATTTAAGAAACACAGTTATCTTCTGAAAGCCATAAAACCTGCTATTTAGAAATTAGCTAAATTCCCTACTCTGATCTAATGGGAATATTTTGTTCAAGAATCTTTTGACATCTTTTTTTATTTCTTTAATCAATGTGATTGCATAGAACATTCTACAGCTTGATAGAGCACAATAAAGTATTAGCTACTGAAAAAGAATTCACTGGATTTCAATCAATAATAAATTAGAACAAACATTTTCAGAATAAGTGCACAATAATTGTGTGACCAATTCATTCCATATCAGTTTGTTACTCAGCCAGTGTATCGTTTACAGTTAATCTGGAGGATAGCAGTGAGTAAAGGGAGACTGGGTGACAATATTTTTTTTTTTTTTGCATATAGTAGTCAGACATAGTTCTGGGAAAATACTCTATTTATACAGTAAAGAATATTTAATAAAGTTAAAGGATAAATATTTTAAATAAAGCAGACCAAACAAAACAAAACTAACTAACTAAAAAACCCACCAAAAAACCCACAAAAAACCCCCCAAAACAAAACAATACAAACAACAACAAAAACAAACAAACAAACAAACAAAAAACTCTGAACAAACTCAACCACAAATGAATCTCCTGCGTTCAAAAATATGTTACAGTGATGTTTTGTGATTTGCTCACAGGCTCCATTTTTCCACTAGTGGCTTGGTTTGCCCCAGAAGAAAGAAGCATCAGTTCCAGGCAGTGAGAGAGGGAGGTGCAGCGCACAAAGCTCTGGCATGATGTAAGGGTTTCTGCATTTTAATCTGTGTTCTCTTGTAATCTCCCTCTGTGCTTCAAGTCAAACCACTTACTCCTTTTCTGCCACTGTTTCAATTTCAATACAATTTACTTATTTCCCAGGAGAAATGGAATGCTCATTTGTTATATGTAAAGCTGACTATAAAGCAAATACAACTCTCCAACACCCACTCCCCATTACTTTTGGAAATATCTTAAAATATTGGCAAGTGGAGGAGGGGGGAGGGGGCTAAAGAAAGGACAAATTGTTTGTGCTCTGCAAATTATCCGGCAGCATAAGGGATTATATCGGTTTGCAGAAAAAAGCCTATCTCTCATCCCAACCAGATCTTCGTGTCTTTCCTCATCGTCCCACACCAGGACTGCTGATGCCTTTGTGATTACTAAGAGAAGAGGTCTGTGACTGTTAACCACAAGATCCCTAATCTTGTCATCCCTTGTGGTTCCCCAGCCATCCTCTTGCTTGTCACTGACTTCAGTCAGCCTTTTGGTGACACCTTCAGCACCTGTGACAAAGCGCCGCAGGTCAGGTACCGTCAGCTCTCTCTTCTATCTTTTGCCTAAGGTAAGAAGTTTGTTTCCCTTGTCCCAAGGACCAGACTGTAGTAAATATTCCCCCAAACAGCCTTAAGATCCAAAAGGGTCTTCAAAAAATCGATGTTTATTTGAAAAACAAGAAAATACCACAGCCAAATCAAAGCTAAACTGTTCAAAAACACCTATCCCAGACTCCCCAGTGGCAGAGATGGGTCCAAACAATTGAAGTCACTGAAAGAAAATCATAAAACTCCTTGCTTGGATTTCTAGAGTCCTGCATCTCTCTCAACTGACAAAGTCCTTGTACGACCCTCAGTAGTGAGATGTCTCTGAATCCCCAGTGTCACCATTCTCAGTCTCTTGAAGCTAGATAGATATCTGTCAATTATTCTCTTCAGGTTTCTTTGATGTGGCCAGATATGACCTTACTCATTACCATACCAGTCATGAAAACATCTTTTATATAGACAATAAGATTTGTTCATGCCATATGCAGCCTCTTTTCTTTGGCCTGGCTTGTACCATGTCATACAGCCCAGTTAAATATTATATTTGCAGTTTCTGTAATTGGTACAGTACTTTGTTGTAATTGCTGCTTTATTCCTGCACCAGAACTCAGTGATGTGTGTTTGTCTAGTCTTACAGTGAATGAATATGCTTGTGCTGCCTTCTCAAATATGGAGAATATCCATCTTCAAATGCAGTTATTTAATGCTAGGTAGATTTTTATTGACATGGCACAGCATGTTACCTGAAGCTATGTCAATCAGAAGTGCAGAGGGATCATATTTCATAACAATTCTCAATGAAATACTTCTATAACAAACATAATACTGCCACTATCCAAAATTAAAATTACTGAAATTACAGCAAAGTCTTTTTCTCATGGAATACCTTTGCAGGCAAAGTTTTACACACACACACACACACACACACACACACACCACACACACACACACACACCCCTTCCTCTCCTCACAGCCCCCAAGCAGAATATTTTTTTAAAAGAGAGACTTGATATTCATGGGAAGCTGGTTATTTTAGTGTCATCTTATTTCTGAGACACTAAGCAGAGCCTATATGGAGACTGGTTCTCCAACACAGCAGCTTGTTAAGGGGAGTTGAGTGACATCCCAGCATACATCTAGCTTCCTACTGAGTCTCCAACATCTGTTACTGCCTAACTGCCTGAAATACGTAGTGCTTTCTAAGAAAAAAAGTAAGGTTTGTTTTTGTTTTTACACATATGCTCAGCTGAAAAGTGTGTGAGCTGATCCCCATCGCATCCTTGGACATCTATGTCATCTGCTCACATACTGCAAGATATAGACTGATTTAGTGTAAGCTTTGCTCTGCTAACATTTTCTTAAAGACACAGGGAAAGGTAAATAAAGCTGGAAAAACATATATATATATATATATATATATATATTTCACTATTATACAGGCAGAAACTATGTAGAGTTGACAAAAATTGTGGGTGTTCTTTCAAACAAACTTAGTGATGGAAGCTTAACATAGCTGTAGTGGGCGATAAATCTTGAGGGCATATCCCAGTTCTGGAAATGGGCACAAAGTTTAGGCTGAAATCCAAGCATACTGCATTAAACCTAAATATTTTAAGTCTGGTATGTATCAGACAGCTAATTTGTTGGATCATGTCATCATCACTATAAAAACCCCATATCCTGGAACTGCCAACTCCAAGTTCAGAATTTAGCAGGGAAATGTCTGGCTCCTGTTCAAAATACAGTGCAGAAGTGTCTGTGCTCCCAGAATCAGTCCCTAGTGCATGACCACCTTCAGGTAGAAGCAGCCAGACTGGAACAAATAGTGCTCTGCATTGCAAGTCCTGGAAAAATTCCAGATGAATGACGGGTATGGAACAGCAGTAAAATTTAAGCACTAAATGCCACTACAATATATATAATGCAAGAAATTATATAATCAAAACGAAATTCTTTATAAAATTCAAGGTCGCCTTCATGGGTAAAATTTTCTAACCCATAAAAGCTGGTGTTCAGCTGATCTCAGGGAAAAGAACCAGTAAATTTCACAGTGCATTCCAATAGGCAAATAATTTCAGAAGCTTTCTTAGGAGTAGTTTCAGCGTTAATAATAAAATTCAGCAAATGAAACAAAGCAAGCACAGGATACTGAACACGGCTGTCTAATCAGACTTTGGCTGATATAAACAGGATCTGTTAAGTGAATCTATAAGTGTGCTATACAAACAAAGTTCAAAAAACATCAGGTCTGTGTTATCTTATTGAATGATACAATTATATTTAAGTAACTAGAACTTTGAATTTTTTTTAGTTAGTTAAGAAAATCCATACATCACTACCAAATAAGAGCAAAAGGTATTTTCTTAGACTAATCCATTACTTCCTAGGGCCACATATAAATATAAGCAATAATATTTAAAATGTAAATTTTTATTGAGATAAAGAGTGCTCAAAGGGAAGTTTGAATCTAACAGAAGTATGATGACAATTTTGGTAGCAGAAATATTGTTTGGGAGGAGGCATTTCTTAGTAGCAAACTGAGTCACTAACAGCAAGTCACTTCTAGATTCAGTATTTTTTTTAGGTTTTTAATTGGTATCTAGTGCCAATCCACGTATTTGGGGTTTGTCTTAAAAGGAGGCATAAATTAGGGCTCTACATACATCACTGACAGTCTGTCCCAGCAGAGTGTTCCTCCCCAGTAAAGCAGGTAGAAAAGTCAAGGGCAAAGGTTTTAAGTGAAGTAAAGCACAGCCAAGGGAAGAGAATAGAACTACAAAGGAAATGTAATGTTAATACTGTAGGAAAAAGATGTCAGAATCGGAGGGGAGGCAAGAACGAATGCAGAAAAGCTAATGCATTGAGGCAGTTAACTATATGCAAACAGATTCATCCCATTCACAACTCCAGGCATCTCAGCTTATTGATATGGGTAGCTACCAAAAGAGATCTAATTACACTAAAATTTGACTGATGAGAAGGCAGACACTCAGGAAAATTATTTGTTTGCTTCAGCTGTCCCACAGGTGATATTCCAAATATTCCCACAAAGCTATAGGCAAATAAAAAAGAGCGAAAAGAACAAAAGAAATATAAAATTCAGAGAACTCAAAAACTTCTGTGATACAGCTGCAATATACATTCTCACTGTTTATAATACCAAATAAAACAAATACAAGACCTGAGTATATTTAAAATCTATTCTGAAAATGCGCTCAGCTTTTCTTTGTTTTCCAAAGGGGCTACACTATCTACAGTGGCCTGGTACACAAGCCCCTGAGAATTAATGAGAAGGATTAATACGTATTGTTATGACTCAAAGCATTTTATGATTAAAAAAGAGCCCATTTAACCATAATGATTCAAATTCAGCTGCAGCAATAGCAGGCAAAATTCCCATTGATTTAAGTGAGGCTGAATTCAGTCCTCATCTCTTATGCCTTAATAACACTGTGGGCCTGAATATGACAGTGCCTCTTACTTTGTGTTTAACCAAAACAAATGTCTTAAAGGCCATCGTTCATCTTTAACCCTCAATAGAGTGCTGTTTCATCATTTTCTCCCTACAAGGTGTATCTCCTAATTCAAATGTATGCAATAAAAAGCATTCCCAAAGTATATCATATCTAGTTAACCACATTAAGTATTCCCTAAATGGAAAGGTCATTGATATTGGATGGATTTCTCAATTGGAACAGAAGACTACATCTCCGAGGAATTTTTATAGATGACATCCATATGTCTTAATTCCAGATTGCTTAATGCAGAGTACTTTTTGGTAGATACATTAAACTGCATAATAAGTTAAAAAAAAAAGAGAATTAAAAATAAGAGTCTCCTTCTTCATTTGCTTCATGTCTTGTTTTAGATTTTGTTTAGTTGGACAGTGCAAAAAAAATTCTATTAGGTGACCTGTGATAGCATTTCAAGAACACACATATAAATGCCTTGAAATCTGAGTGTGCTGCACATTAAGGAAAAATAAACCGACTTTAAAATGAAACATGATAAACCAAATAATTGAAAATCCTTGTGTTTGGCTGAAGTTAAATATACTTTATGCAGTCATGAATTTTGACTTCTACAGTGTTGCACAAAACACAATATTCACAAATATCATAAAGTATCAAGGTAGTTTCCAAATTATTCATTTTTCCATCCCAGAGATAAAGTTTTATTTTGGGTAACTTGAAGAAAAACCATTTTCTCCTATGTTCAGACCCCATGGCAGGCAGTTAGTATCAGAATATGTTTTCCTGTCATGTAATGATTCTGTATCTCAAATGCCTCCACAGCACATTGCCTGTCTCATGCACCCTTCCTGCCCAGCTCTTACATCTGCTCACATCCAGAAGGAGAGCCCTGAGGACAGGCCTTGGTGGCCTTCAACTGTCCAAAATAGGAAGAAGGAAACAATAGCACCCAGGAGTGCTTGTTTTAAAAGCATTCCAGACCGCTTCTGGGACCAAAGCCCTGGATAGGTAGGGTGAAGAAAAAGCTACAGAAATGCCGCAGTCTGAAATTTTAGAAATTTCTAGAAACTCTACCACCACCACCACTAGATGTACATCAGCACTTCTGAGGTTGTGAACCACCATAATACTACATTGTTGAGTATAAAAATAACATGTAATTGGTTTTCACCTTGGAGAAAATGTCCAAATAAAAACCAGCAAAATGTGATACAGGGGGAAGTTGTAAGAGTGCTCTGGGGTCCCTTCTCTTATATCCAAGCCTGAACTCGAGTGGGTCAGCACGCTGCTGGTCTTTGGCAGCTCCTTCCTGTGGTACTTTTCTCTCTGAACAGGCTTTACCCAAATCAGTCAAACAATCCTGACCAGTGAGAGCTCACTTAACAGCTCTCAGACTACCCCTGATTACCCTCACTCAGACTACAGTGCTAAGAGGTGGCAAGGAAATTGGTGGGGGAAAGGGAAAGAGCAGACAGTAGCACTCTTTCATTCAAAATACTGGCATCCTTGTAATGAAGATGCTGGACAACTTCAGTAAGGAGCTTGTACAGTCTTTTTTTCATGTTTCTTGAAAAGACTGACCTGGCTAAAATAAACTGTTTTTACAAAACCAGACCAACAAGACTAATTTAAAAAGAGGCTTTCAGTGAATAATTTCTTTTAGGTGTGACTGTAACATCAGTTTGAGAAAACTGCATGCAATTATGCACCAGGTAAGAAATGGTCTTGTGTTTCAAGAGAAAAGAGAGAGTTTGTGCACAAGTCAGAGCAACAGCAACCTTTGATCCGCAATGTATTTTTTCTACCTTCTGTTTAAACACAGAAGGAAAGAGACTATCACAGTGCTCCTTAAAATGTACAAATAATTTCTTCTTGTCCTGAGTTTGCTTTGCATCTCCATTGATTCTGCTGATAAGAATTTTGCTGCTGCTGCAGAATCACACAAGGGTACCTTCCCCTGCACAAGGGTAGTGGCAACAGCTTCCTCCGAGCAAGACCTTTCCTGCTTCACCTTTCAGGTCATGCTGCCTCACTGATATTTAAATTTTTTTAAATGGCTTAGCATGCACTTCTGAGTCCTAATCTTTAGACAAACTCTTAGTTCACCTTCTAGCCCTAGACTCCTCCAAGATCAGCCTCACATAAATATTGTTAGTTAAAGCCACTCAAATGAGGAGAGACCTATTCTGTTCAGTCTTTTTTCCCCCTCCCTTTAAAAAAAAAAAAAAAAAAAGGGCAAACTGTTTTATATCGACAGCCATCTGTGAGCCTGTCTTTTAGGCCATCAAACTCTTCCATCCATTACCAGGAGCCTTCCTCACCTCCGCTGCATGACAGCGCAATAAAGATGACATACTAATTCAATGACTTGTAATTTCAGCTAAACAAAGACAAGTGCTGCAGCTTCTCCTTTTGTATTTTGGTGCCATATCGGTAAAGCCAGCTATGCAAACATAGCACTGGGAGGGTTTTATGACAGCAGTTGAATGGGGAGAGTAGCTTGGTGTTGCTTTTTTATGGATTTTGGCTCCATGATATTTGGCTCGGTGCTACTGGCCATTGCCATTGTGTCTGGATTCTATGTCAGCAGCAGCTAATTGTTCCAATAATGTTTATCATAGGGATCCACCAGGGAGCTGTATATGTGGAGATAAGCTTCAGGGCAATGATACTCACTATCTTACTGATCTCTATACACAGTGCTTTTGCTTCATGCCAAAAAGCTCTTTAGGTTTCCAGTTTAAAAAAGAAAGGGGGGGGAGGGGGGGAAACAAAAAAGGAAAAAAATAACAGCTTAATCATTGTGCCAACAATAGTGTCTAAGGGGATGTAATCAGGTTCCTCTGATAATCTTAGCAACACATGAAAGTCATGCGCAAAAGCAGTAATTGAAGTAGTTGGTTCTTTCTACCACCTGCTGTTGAAGTCACAGGTTAATCTAAATGAGGTCCCCTTCCTATGAAGTAGGATGCAGGGTACTTTTAAACCATGAAAACGTCTTATGCAGGCTTTGCAAAATAATAAAGAAACAGTTCATTAAATGAAAAGTATTAAGTATCCAGTGCTTGCTCAACATTTCATGCTGCTATTGGGTGCCACATCCAAGTGGCACAGCTATTCTAATGTTTAAAACCCAATGCACACTTCAGTTTGCTTGTGGAAGCAACAAAAGGAGTTTTCAGGCAGATGTCCTCAAATAACTAGACATTAGGGAGCAAATGTAACAGGTAGTAAGAAAGTGACTGGGTTTTAGGGCTTTTTTTTGACCCCTAAAAAACAATACAGAAATAAATTTCTAAGGACGAAATGAAACACTTAAAGGCATATACCAGTAGATAATTTGCATTCTTAATTCTCTTGCAAGTTCTTCAAATTATTTCAAGGATTACAAAATAAACAGTTGGAGATCTGAGCTCTGAACTGGTCAATTTACAATGTTTTCCTACTGTGTTTTGATCCAGAACCTAAATATAGGACAAAAGCAATAAAATTAAAATGTCATTGTGGTTAAGAACCACTATAATTACAAACACTCTTTGTACCTTTTAGCATAGTAAATGACTCATAATTAAAGCCTCAATGCTGTGGCTGTATTACCAGCTAACTATTATTCTTACTGGCCCTGTGAAGTTGCCCCAAGATCTCTGCCACACACATTATTAATCTGCTTAAGTATTAGGTGCATAAACTCAGCAGAGTTAATAAAATGCTATAGCTTCATCTCCAAAGTACAGAAATCCCTCCCTTATGGAAAAGTCCTGAAGGATTTAATAAGGATACCACTAGTTATTTCCTATAGAAATTACTCCGAAATAATTTACATAATTTGAGAAAATTATATACTTCCTACAGGCTTTTGAACCATCCTAAGGGATTCTGCAGCAAAGATAGCAGACTTTCTGAAAGTCTATTGGATAATATAATATTCTGCTATATTCTAGAGAAAACTTCCATGAATCTTCTCTGAAGTTAAACTGATCCAGTTGCTGGGAACAGCAGTTTCTCAGTATTTTCTCCCTTTTTTCCTTGCTGTACACATCACCCTTATCAAGTAAAGCTGCACAGTGGGAGTGGACCTGTAGAGCCACACAGCAGGGGCTGAGGATCCAGAATTCACATTATACACATTTTAGGGTGGAGGTTAAAATGGACTAGTTTTAGTGTGGTGCCATGGACCAGCTGCTGTGGACTAGGCGTGCTCCTAGAGAGTGTCCTTTACTTTAGTTTCACATAAAATTGCTGTATGTGGGGATGTTTATCTTCAAAAACTCATCTACTGCACAAATTAATAGGTAAATGCAGGCATACCAGTGTCTTCTGTGTACTATATAAACCATACATCATTATTACTTCATTGGGAGGATTTTTTTTTTGTGAGAAATTAGTGTAAGTCAAGCCAAAATATGAAACATTAGAAACATTTCAGACATAAAGTAAGAAAAAAGTCTTCAAATGCATTTACATCCACCACAATGACTGAATACATAACAAAACAATACAGCAACAAAGTCCAGAGAATTGTGGTTAAAACTGAAAATCTTCATGCCAGAAACAGGTAGTTATTCATAAGTAGTGAACAAAATGAACTGATCATTTACTTGTATTTGTTTCCTCTTTCAGGGTTATCCTGACACAGACAATACACCTAGGAAAAGTACGACTGTATATCATTGACAGAAGATTAAAAAATCCAAAACCACAAAAACCCAAATTAACAATTTAAAGTTTTAAGTGTTTTTCAAGACGCCAACTTTCACCAGCTTTCTCAGAAATTTTGAGACACCTCAGCTTTCCCTGTATTACAAGAAAAGCTAAACACTTACTTACGCAGAGATCCTGCAACCATCAAAAATAATAGTAAGTAAAAGTGGAACGTAGCACAGACTGTCATTTAATAAGGAATATGATGATGACTGGAATTGCACAGCCTACCTGGACTTCTAAGATCCCCTTGCTGCATAGCCCAAGTGATATATTTTAATTTTTCACATTCATCTTGCTTTTTATTTTAGAAATCAAGGCCTGATTCTGGCATCATTAGTCACGATGAGTAGTGCCTGACTCTGCAAGTAATCCCTATTGATTTCAGTATTAATTCTTGTTAAATGCTGTTCGTACAGGAGAAAAGGTGCCACTAAGGAGAAGTTAGAAGAATTCATGTACTGTCTAATCTTATTTCAGCTGTCTTTTTTCCCCCTCCATGTTAGTGTGTGTGCATTCTTCCATCTCTCTCTTTCGATCCCCTTCCTTTTGTCCCTAGCCCTTTTCATATCTTCCATGCTGTTCTCTCCCTTCCTGTCCCTTCCTCCCTCCCTGCCCCTTCCCCTCCCCTGTGACTCTCAAACTCCACTGCTTACATCTCCAATTGTCAGCAGAGAGACTGACCAGAATGGGTCCAAGTCCACCATGCTGTTTGTTACTTGTTTCCAAACTATACAAAATACTGTTGGACCTCTCTCTATACTTGCCAAGTTCCCAGTATCCTCCTTCCCTACTTGAAATTGGCTGTGAAGACCAAAAGTATGTTTAGAAGTTTCAGAGATTCATGAAAGTAACACTCCCAAACCTGCCATCGATCTGTATGGAAGAGCAAAATGGTGCTCATTACCCCCTTTGCCTTCCTGTTTCCACACTCAATACAGGGTTAACTCCTGTGACCTTGCCTTCTAACACATACAGGAATATGCAAATTGAAAATAAACACAAAAGCCACCTTCCAAAACAAAATGCTCATTCATGTTCCCTCAGGCATATGTGAGAGAACACACTGCCTTTAATGGCTAAGGCAAGTTACAGCCATACAGGACTGGATGGATGCTAACCCTATTCTCCTGCTTTTACTGTTCCACCAGCAGTGAGCACAGGTTCCATTCACTGTGTTATGTTTAGAGGGGAAAAAAAAATACTGAAAAATGAAGAACAATTACCAGAAAGACCCATTCTATTCCAACTGCACTGAGGAATATCTATATGACGTATTTAAAAAATCTCTCCTCAAAGACCTCACCATTTTATCCTGTGCATTTCATGTGCTACACAGAGGTTTCTAAAAGAAGCAGCAGCTAGGTTTGGATGTGCAACTCAGATTCCAGCTCATCTATATTCTTGACTGCTGAATTAACTTTTTAAAGATCTACAACCATTAGGAATAATTCAAAATATATTGGCATCTCCTATTTCTTGTACTTGGCCTGAGTTCATTCTTCTCCTTTGGGAGATGAATCTTTCAAGCTTCACTTTTCCATTTCACTGCTCTAGTGGCTTTCTACAACATTTGCAGAGCCAGGACAGTGGATTTGTAGCTTCTGAATGAACTATAATTGCTTGTACCATCTTCAGAATATCAATCTTCAGGACTTCTCCTGTTTACTAGTTTATTCCTAAAATAAACTTTGCTTTTAAGCGCCAGATGGCTTTTCCACAGCAAGATGGCTCAGGGTACTACCAATGTTTATGCCACGCTCTCAGAGAAATTTCTGGTTGGATTCTGCTTAAAATAGGTGATGGATTCTATCAAATACATATTTTTAACTTCCTCCTGTTTAACACTTTAATGTAATATGGCATTTAAATACTACCAAAATTCTAAATGCCAGATACAGATAATATTTATTAAATAAAATGAAAGTGTGTCCTTACCTATGGGTAAAATGAATGAAATACATGCTCGATTTAGAATAAATGAGAAAAAGTCATGTGTAACCACTGTGCAAATTATTTTTATAAGAGGAAAAGAAAACACAATAAAAGCTAGTGAGCATTTATATTAGATTCTAGAAGCGCTTCTGAGGGAAAAAAAATAGCAGGTTTTAAAACAAGTCATTTATGTGTAGACAAATAAATGCATTTTTTTAGGGAGTGTTTTAATGTGAATGATGAATGTTATAAGAAAGAGCAGCTGTTGGCCCCTTCTACTCTGACAACCAAAGAACCCTACAATCCACTTATGCACAATTATAGCAGTAATTGTACAGGGAAAATAGGAAAGGCAGTCTTAAAAACAGCCCCAAAAGTGCCTGAGAAATTTGTGCAAAATATTTTTAAAGCCCTTATAGAGTCCTCACATATACCTGTTTGAGAACTGCATGTTTCCCATTTTAATTTCTGCACTATTAGCACGTTTGCCAGCTAAGCTCTGATGCCAATATTGTTATTGTTAAAATGGCAACACGCAGAGCTGTTGGAACTATTGCAAATAAATATTTATCTGTCAAGCAATATTCTGAGGTGAAGCATATTTCATTTAAGGAGCACATAGAAAAAAATTCTTACTCAACAGCACTGAAATGCTAAGGTACAGGACTGTTTTCTTGTTTCTCAGAGCATGCATCTACTTCCAGAATTACACTTAGGAATTACACCTCGCCACAGAAAATGACTAGGATTCCTGTCATTTATTGAACTTCCTAGGAATACTTTTTCCGTTCTGATAACCTAAACAAACAGCAAAGTGACAAAATAATAAAGACCCACCAAAAAATGTAACAACTTAATGTCTTATGCAGGTCAGCAGCTCCTGCGTAAAGCTTTAAAGTTTCCACAGAGCTTCAGGTGTGGGTCTGAGCAGGACTGGCCCTGCTACCTGGTCTAACTTATTTCAGCTGCAAATGGTCCTCCAGGTTATTTACTTTGGATAAAGGTGCCGTCTTAACGTTGTGACAGAATGAGGTGTAAATGGCAGCTCAATCAGCCTTATATTAGAGCACTCTTCTCTTAACAAGAGAAGCCAGACTACAGTCTCTAGCCACGGCCAGATTGTAGTGAAAGAGGGATTTACATAACCACCTCATGTTATGCATCCACTCTGCTCAGTTTATGTTAGGTGACTTATATCCATGGGTCCTTCCCATCAGGAAGTGAGAGAAGGAGCTGCTGCTAGGAGCTTTAAAAACTTACAGCAAATGCGAATGTCTGCATTAGCTCCTGCTTGTAGTCATTTGGAAGAAATGGGAGCCATAAAATAACTCTATAGAAATTACAAATAAAATCTTCAATTGAAAATCTAAATCAAATCAGAAAAAAAAAATAGAGGAGTTGCAGAATTTCACTAATTTCAGCTGCTCCACTTTTGTAAAATCATGCTAGTACAGAAGAAAAGAGATATGAATTAATTTCTTCAGTATAAGGCAATTCCTATTAATTTCTGTGGAAGCTGCATGAATCAAGGGTAATAGAACACCATTAAGATATATGAAACTGAAAAGCTGTTGACTTTCAGAAATCGGTTAAACTAGGCTAGCTGAGAGACAAGTTAATATATTTTTAATTAGATCTCCATTTGCTCAAGATAAAGATTGCAATCTCAGTCTGAAATGTATCTCAAAATATTGAGCCAAACATGTGGTCTGAGAAAAGCTATTTCTTAATGTGCTAAACATCTACACTTGGACTAAGGGGTCTGACTAAATAAGAAATCCTTGCAAGACTGATTACCTAGATGGTATGATATCAGTGCGCTGTGTGCCTATTTACAGCCATATGATGTCTAGCACAAAAATAATTTAAAAAATTAATAACGATAAATAGTCTAAAATTACTTAGCTAAGCAGAACTGCTTGCTATTGGTTAAGAGAGAAATCCTATGGCTGGAAAATAACTTTAAACATTAACTAAATTAACTACACCATTAAATTTTAGTTGTTGCTAATAAGCATTCCGAAGCCTGTTATTCACACAAATGCAATTTGATATGTTGTGATTTTAAGCAAGTAGAAAATAAGGAACTATTGGCCCTAGTTCAGCAAAACTGTCAAAAGCCAGTGATGAGTCAAAGGCAACTCTTTCTCACTCTGAAGACTGAAACACCTCCTCTTTGAGACGTGTTAGGAACAGCAGGCTATCTGCAAAAGTCACATTGTCACGGTGAGAAGAAAAACTTGGTGATATGTGATATCCATATATTTTCATCCCCTAAAGAGGCTAGAAAACCCATCTGATCTACCTACAATGCATCTGGAAATGAGATGACAGATCTCCAGTTCCTGTGAGACCACATCTCTGCCTACTGGGGTAAGCCAAGAGAAAGCTGACCAGTTTCAGCGTGCACAGACAAGAAAATGCTGTCTCCCACAGTGACTCAGGAGTGACCTAGGGGGAAAAAATAAAATCTTTTTATACCTTACCTCTTAGAAGAAGGTTCTGTGTACAGGTGGGTTGGCCGGAACCGAACTCCTCACCAGCTAGTTTGATTCCCAAAATTCAATGCCTGTGTAAGATTACACAACTGGCAAAATAAAACTGATGCAGATTCTTGAATTAGCTGGCTGTGAGGCAAGGAAGTAATGATTTATAGTGTTCATGCTTCTCATTTTAGCTTGGATTTTTCATGAATTTTAAAACTGTCATTGGCTTCATTTGGCATTTGCTCTTTTCTCACTACATACACTCTACCAGATACATAATTTAGAATTCCGCAACTACAATTTAAGTAGAAAAAAAAGAAAAAAGAGAGATTCAGTTTCTTAAAGCCTTCGTAGTGCCTTAAAACAAAGCTCTGGGTTTTTAAAAATCAAAATGAAAGAAAAAGGAAGCATTAAAAAAAAAATTGGAAAAAAAAGTACCAATCAAGTTATACAAAGGACATAAAGGCTATATATTGCCCCCTTCACTCTGTTCTAAATAGGTGCAACCAAATTATCTGTAACTAAAATTCTGAGAGGTTGAAAGGTAAAACCAGTCAGTCTGCCTTATTGTGTGTATGGATTTATCACTAAAACTCTCATCTTCTGCTTGAACCTTGGTACATTGAAGACAGATAAATCCTTCACTGCAATAACTCTTCTGCCTCCAAATATGATGCAGAAAACCAGAAATATGCTAGTACCCAAACTACTGTGAAGATCCCTGGAGCCGGGTATTTTAGATAAGATCATCAGCCCTGAATTTATCTGACTTTCATAACAACACTTTGCAGTACATTTTCAGTTTCTGTTCTCCATTATGGCAGGAATATCAAGCCACAGGGAATGCTGTTGGTGGGATTCAGGGGCAGGAAGTAGAAGATGGTGTAGTGGTTAGCGAAACAACTAAAAGATTTGTGACTTGCCTACATGGCAAAAGGTTCTAAGAAATACCTCTTGCATATGCTAGAAAAGATGTACATATGCCAGGCTTATTGGATTTAAAGGAGAAATATTTTATTTCCTAAAGACTAGGGGCAAAAGACCAAAGTAGTTGAATTGTGTCTGTAGGTTACAAACGAAGTATATTTTATCAGAAGCATATATATCAAAGTCTGACCTTTATGAGAAGAAATACAGGTCTGGCACTGACAATTTGTTATGAGTAGTAGAGGTCCTGATGTGATTATTAGGTGGCACTTTGAAGCCCACCTGGAAAGACTTGGTCCTTTGCACTGTCAGTCTTTTCTGCAGTAGTGTAGTTCAGCCTGGGATACACGTAAATATGATTGATCCCATTTCTGAGTAACAGAACTCTCATTATTATCACTGACTTATAGCACCAGCTATGCCGAATTTGCATCTCCAAAGAATATTTGGGATACCATGTGGTGAGCCTTGGGCAGAATGATCAAAAGCTTGAGGTATTTTTCACACAATTTCTACATCCTTGTGATGGATTTTTCTGGCATTTTCATGTGAGATTTGGAGACATTTTTCTGACTAGACGACAGGACCATGTATTTAAGGATTCTGCCCAAAAGTGACAGTTGGCAATCTAGTTGTAACAAACATCCCACTGGTTTGGGCAAGAAATTACACACTTTTCCAGTAGTAATGCTAGTTTAAGAGATAACCCAATGAGAAGGAATGAAGAGGGAAATAGTAAAGATTGCTCTTTAGATGACCTTTTCTAAATAGTAGATAAGATTTCTCCCATTAAATTAACATATTTACATAAGTATTAAGCTTTCAAACTGAGCAATAATCAGTTCTCATCCTCTGAAGCAGACAAATGGATTTATTAAAAATACATCAACTCTTTGGGGGAAATAGAAAGCACCAGCTTCCTCTTTCTACACCACTGGAGCCTCTTAATTGTCATGTGCT
This sequence comes from Motacilla alba alba, assembly GCF_015832195.1. NCBI lineage: Eukaryota > Metazoa > Chordata > Aves > Passeriformes > Motacillidae > Motacilla > Motacilla alba. The sequence continues at coordinate 40,259,163 of NC_052018.1, read as the reverse complement.
ACACAAACCAGAAGTGTAGAGCAGAGTCTGAGCATGGAATCCAGCGACCCCAGAAGGCAAGGTCCATATTAAGAAATTTGCACTGCAGTTCTCTACCCACGCTGAATCTACTTATTTGCTCTGACTAAATAGAAAACAATTTTTTAAAATGGTACTTTTTGCACTAAAACACACTTTCAGACATGTTGCAATGTTTTATGCTTGGTTCTGAGTAATATGATTAAACATCTAGTACAATAATTAGATTAGATTCACTTAACAGCCCCACTTAAATTCAAATTCCTTCCTCTGTCCAGAAAGTACAAAATATGATGTACCAAGTTGTATGCAAAATTTCCTGATTATTAATCCTTTTAGTATCTATATGGGAGAATAGTTACTCTGAGATCAAGATAAAAGTCCAAAAAGCTGTTCACTTTTGCTACCACTATAAAAGTATTTTTTTGACTACAGAGCCTCAGACAGCCACTGGGGCCAAGCCAGGATTCCTGTAGTGAAACAATCGACTTGGCATCATGTTGACACATATAAACAACAGTCTGTCAACAGGCCTCACATTAGTGACAGAACATTTTTGGCAAAACAGTAGCATCCTTCTGGGCACTATGGCAATAACAGCCAGTAGCATCCATTCATGCCTTCACTCTACAGCACAATATTAATTAAAAGATTATAACACTGACACTTATCCAAGAAGCTAAAAACCCGCAGAAATATCCATGCAGAAGAGGAGAATGTTTATTGAATGAGAACATGCCTCTAGCTGCTTTTTCATACAGTAATTTTAGACTTACACACTGTATGTAACCTCTGTCAGTTCACAATTAGCAGGTAAATTTAACTGCTTGCTTGCAAATGGCCTTGTGAAGTGTATGTACACACACACGTGCCATCAACTTATGTAAATCAACTTCTCTCCAGCCTGAACTAAAAAGCACAAAATAAATAGCCTTGCTAATGAAAATAAGCAGTGCTGTAGGCTTCACCCTCTTTTTATTTTTTTTAGATGAAAGCCCAAATTAAAGGAGAATCACCACTTTTGATGTTTTTATATTTTGTCTTTTTATGTCTTCTCTAACACATTTTATATATATATATATATATATATAATATATATAATATATATAATATATATAATATATATAATATATATAATATATTATATATAATATATTATATATTATATATAATATATAATATATAATATATAATATATTATATATTATATATTATATATTATATATTATATATTATATATTATATATTATATATTATATATTATATATTATATATTATGGGAGTTTTTATGTGTGCTGAATATCTATAAATGAGTTTAAGAAAGTGTAAAAAATATTTCATCTAGCTAATATCTTTAATATAACTGCTCTGCTTTTTAACTTTTTAAAATTCCTTTAATATGTGTAATGCTTATTAATAATCCTTTAGAGTCAATGGATCAAAATTAGAGGTAATTTTTAGAAGGGAATTTGGAAGGATGGAGAAACATCAATTACCAGCTGGCAACTGGTGGAGGCTTAAATAGTAAGAAAATACAACATGCAAAGGAAAGTGGATGGCATCCAAGGACCTCAGAAGAAGCATGACATCCATTTTGGAAGCTGTATGTGCAAATTAGTAGAGTAGTTTGTCTGGACTAATTATCCTTACTGAGATACCCCACACCGTGTTGCAAAGGAATTCCCTGAACTCTCGTGACAGGAGGTACAATGCATATGGCATTCACAGGCCCAACACAGGAACCTAAAGGAACAGAGCTGGGGAAAAAGTGAGGAGAGATCTTTAGAGATCATATAATTCCCTGACACAGTATTTTATGACTAAACCATCGTAGCTATTTGTCCTTGCCTAAGTATCCAGTAGTGCAGATTCTGTAACGTTTTTGCACATTTTAGTTCCATTTCCCTGAAAACCTTTTGAGCAATATCTCATCTCTTACCTTAGTCCATGGAACAGTGGTCTTGCCTTTCTCATTATTAAGTATCTGAAGGGCACTGTGGCCTTCTTCAAGCTAAATCAAACCTGTTATTCTAATCTCATTGGATTCACAGCAATGGGTATGTGAATGTAAGGACACCTATTGCCAACAGCAGCCAGAAGTTGAAGTGACTCTGACATGTTATCCCTCTCCTATTAAAAGGCTGGATGGTAATCTGAGCTTTGCCATGATTTAAACACATAAATCCTCTTTTCATGAAGGCGGAAAGTGTTAATTTTCTCTTTCAGAAGTGCTCATGATAAACTTACAGTTTGAGCATACCCTTCGGTGTGTCCCAAAAGTCAGACTACAGGTTAGCCAGGCAAGGGATGCTTCACACAGGGAAGGGATGGCATGCTTCGCACAGGAACATTCATTTTAAAAATCCATCATCTTATTTTCAGATGATGAAGTTTCAGTTTGGAGATTTCTTTGCAAATTGCATAATCTGATTTTTTTTTAAAGTAAAATGGAGAAGCTACGAAAAAATAGGCATTCTCTTTGAGGTCAGCTCCCTCACCACCAAGCCTCAGGTACTGTCCCTGAACCCACAGCTCCCTGGCAGCCCTGTTTCTTAAGAGGTAGAAGAGGGTACAATAGCCAGACTGGTCTCAGCTGGGTACTTGGATGCTCTTCTCAGTGGATCATGTTGTTAGAAAGTTTTGATCTCTCTGGTCACAGAAACCCAGGCTCAGCCTCTTCCATTTTCAGTTGCAAATCTTCTAACTAAGAGAAATTTTATGTTGGTTACTTTTCTGCATCTATGACTTCCAGATTGAGAAAATCTTTAACAATAATGGGAGGAAATAAGCCAAACACATCTCTGAGACTTGTAATTAAGGGTGATAAAACTAACTGGGTTTGGTCAAATTCTTCCTCTCCTCCATGTGCACATTCTTACTGAATTCATTATATGTGTGCCAGGAGTGGATGATAAGATCTAAAAGAAAACTTCTCAAAAGTGCTTTTTTGTTTATGGGAGACATTAGTTATCTACAGAAGAGCACAGACCCTCACCACAGCACCTGGGACAGTTCAAATGACAGGTTAGGGTCCTTTTCTTAGCCAGCATGCTGTATCATAACACAATTCCATGTGCTGAAATCAAAGCTAAGGAAAGAGTTATTAATTAATGAGGGATTGTAAGACTTGGCTATGTAGCCCCTTTTAGCTATCTTTCTAGAATTTAAACCAAAGAATGAATATTTAGGCAAAAATAGAAAAAAACATTAATGTACAGGGAATAATTGCATCCTTAGCAAATTTAAACAATTAGGATGATACTAATTGAGGTCTACTTTTTTTTTGTCCTGCAGGAAATCTCAGCATTTCTGGAATTCTTATTTCAAATCTCAGTTTTGAAAATCCAATATTTTGATTTCACAATATCAAAATCAAATATAGATTTTGTTTTTTCTTGAATCCAAAAAAACCCTTTTGCATTTTTACATTAGAATATTTCCTTTTGATGGATCTAACCAGTCTAAAAATCTTTGCTTTGAGTAAATTCAGAGTTGAATAGACTTTGCTAATTGATATATCTTTCCTGTGTCTTATAGCTGCTACTGAGTCTGATTTTCCATACTGGGTACCCAGACTACACATTGCTTCAACAGTTTAAGTTACAGGGTGTCCCTAAACTTGCTTAGCTCAAAAAAACCCAACCAAACAAAAAAACCCAAGGTATTTTCCCTGAAAGTGCTATAATCATCTGGAAATCTTTACTCATCAAAGTAACAGTGGTCTGGCCTACAGCTAGCCTATCACAGTGAAATTATATGGAAAACAGCTTTTGACTGCTATTCAAGAGATTGGGACTTCACATTTAGGGTCTGACCTTTAAACGAAAATGAGATACCTTGATTTTACAATTAAAAAATTCAGTCAGGAAAGCATGCCACAGAACAAAGCCAAAACAGAAAACCACATGACTCTGTAGAAATTTCATTTCCATGGCAAAGAAATGGTCAGTCAAATGTGAGGTAGTTGAATGTTGGAGTCTGGCAATAGTTCATTCTTTCACTATCCCAGTGGGGAAGGGAAAAGATGGGAAGAGAAGAACTAATTAGCAAAATATACTAAGATTTTTACAAGATGCATATCTAAAAGAAAGATATCTAGACCTCTCTCAAATTCAGCTGCCCGGCTTTCATAGGTAGCGCTCTCAAAGTCTGCAAAGTTGTTATTAAAATAAAAGAAAGAAAAAAAAAAAGTAGCTGAAGTTTAGGCAGGTATTTTCTGGGCTTGCAACTTTTACAGATAGAAGACTGTTTATATTTTTTTCCTTTTTTTTTTTTTTTTTTTTAATCCAATTCCCTCTAAAAACCAAAAGAATACAAACATGCTTTTTTGTTATAGGGTTTCAAGTTTACTCTCCTGCTTCTGGGTCTCAAAGGAAAACGTCACAAGAAAGGAATTAAAATGACTCTTCAGGGGCTCAGAAAACATGAAATAAAAAGGCTTCAAATGATGAAATGTGTAGAGTGATTTGTGGTGGTTTGTGAAAGTTTTATTGAACGTTAACTAGCAGAGTGAAACTGTAGCACTCAGTCTCCATTCGCCCCCTCCCAGCCTTTTCTCTCCCCTGTTGTTCAAATGTCATAAGCTTTTTACATTTCATCTGAGTTTCTTCTGACATTGAACAGAAGTGAGAAGGCTGAGAGAAAAACTTCTTAAACTATCATTTTCCTCTTGTCTCACTGTCCTTATGTTATACATGGATGGTTCTTTTCCATGATGTATTTCAATAGAAATACAGCTCTGAGTCCTGGATCTTGAAATTACTTGATGCAGGGCACTGTTGGGAATGCCCAACTGTCCTTTGTCTTTAACTATTTAGATACTTGACACTCATTGATTTTACTTGGGACTGTGCAGGCCTACATCCAAAACAAAATTAGCCAGTGACAATAATATGAATGTGGTTACTTTTTTAATATACTAAATGGAAACCTAAAAACAATGGCAATTTCATGAACAATCCCAAGTTCCCTTGGTTAGCATTCCCAAAAAGAATTGTAGATACGGTTCAGTTGACTAACAAACACTTGTTTACAACATAGCCTGAGAAAAGCTACAGTTGGTATTCCAGTTAGAACAATTTATTTATCAGGACTTAGATTTTCAAACACAAATGTTCAGAGATTCAGAGACAAATTTTCATAGCAGCAGGCATAACAATGTTGTATACATATAACTTTGGGACATATTATGCACATGATCCAGCATATTTTTTGTTTGTTCTGTGATATCCAAAAGGACCACCTACATCTCTCAAAAAATTAGTTTCAAATGTCTTAAAAACCTGTTAACTAGTACCTTTCATCCAAAACAAGCGACCTTCCAACTTTTGTGTACAGCTCTTAGAAAGTTCTGGCAGTTCTTTTGTGTAACCTTTAGTTTTAGGCTTTAGTGGGTGTATGTAAAATCTAAAATACAAAGAGTAAAGCTTGTCATATACCATGTCCTGACAAACAAGCAATATTGTATAAGCATAATTTAAATACCCATGCATCATAGCTTAGCAAAACATTTCTAAAGTTTTTCCTGGAAGCTACTGTGTTTAAAAAACAGTAGTGTGCTTTATTCTAAGCGCACAATTAAAGACAAGTGTCCTGGAAATAAGCTGTTTCACTGTTCTTGTGTTTGTCACATTCTGATCATCTTTAAAGTGATCAGTAAGTAAGCTGTGTACTAATTTACAATGGCTACTAATTCACTAAAATTACTTATCAACATCTTAACCTGCCTTGACCTCTGTAAAATTTCTCCTGTGCATCACTTGAGGTTTTCAAAAATAAGTTTTGAGTATGTCCTAAGAAGTACTTACTACAGCATATGCCAAATGAGTGACTCCTGCATGGCTTTGATATGAACTTGAACCAGGGAAGGTACCAAGCAAAGTCATATTTGATTTCCAAAACCTTCTCATTTTAGATAGCTATAAATGGAAGATATTATGCCCTTTGGTCATGACTCTGAAAATATGCTCAGGTGCTCTTTATTAAGTTTCATAATTTATGTTTATCTATTAGACAAATCTTTCCTATATAAAAATTAATAAATGAATAACCACTTAAGAAAAATTTGGTCTGCCAAATTTTTGCTGCCTATTGTGCAACATGTGCTAAATTGTCTCAGAGAGTGAAAATTGTCTGAAACTAAGGGTGAGGCACTTCAGGAACACACACTACAAAACTGGAGTCCTCAGCCTATTGGATGAAATAGTTCCACTGCTTTTAAGGGAAACAGAAAAATGCCACTCCCATGCTATTTCACTTGTTAAAAAAAAAAAATCAGAAATTTTTTTTGTTTCTTGTTTCAGAGATTTCACAAGATATTGCAACATATTTTTGTTAATTTAGAAGTGCTGCTATATCTCCAAGTAGATGCATTTCAGAAATGTGTACCTCTCTCAGTGTGTGCTAGGGTTGCAGAGTGAGCAGAGGAGCAAGTGCAGGGAGTTCAGCCAGTTGTAACCTGGGCAATATGACTGCTCTGCCACTCTGGAGGTCTGGCAAAACCCCTGCATGCCCTACCAAACACCACACTGGCATTTACAAGTGGAAAAAAAAAATATGTGTGCCTTCAGTCATAAAACTGGCAGCCATGAACTTTTCCATTTTTTAAAACCTGGAAAACAAAATGTTTGATAAAAAAATTAACATAATATTCATAGCAGATACTATTGAAAAAAATGCTGTCCAAAAATGTTTTTAAAATAAAAATCAATAGGGCAGCTCTTAGTGGGTATCAAGTTTACATGTTTGTAAAAGCCAACACTTTAGAATGATTTCTATTTCTGATGGAAGTTTACATGTCATAGACACAGATTCACTTAGGGTTTTTAATTACAAATATATTGTATCTCCCCATAGTAGTGTCATTTGTAGATTTTAATGAAATAAAGTCATTGTTAGATTAAGTTAATTTATATTTATTACCAGTGGAAGTATTCTTTTAAGGTTTCACAGGAAACACTGAATTCTTTATGGTTCTCCACACTATTGTCCCTGACTTTGCACAATGTCAATTTTAATTTTGATGTAAAATTTATATTGAAAGATAAGAAAAATTTTGATTCTATTTGAAACACTAGTGTCCAAAAATCTATTTATTTTGAAGGAACTGTTGGGAAAAGTGGAATTGTTTGCTTTTAATGTTCATATGACATACATAGCATGCTAAATGCATAAACACAATACATGCCATTAAACATTAGCTATTACTTCATCAACAGCTTCTTCTAAATGAGGATAGGAAGGGACACAAACAGTTGCTTAGGCTGAGGTTTTTAGAAACACCCAAGGCATCAAGGCAGCAAATTCCCATTTAAATTCAGCGGAAGTTGGGACTCTGACTCCCCTGAGCTCTATTAAAAATCTCCCCTCCCCCTTGATTCACAAATGTGTTTGCTCCATTAGTTTGATTTTGATTAATTAACAGCGCTTTTAGGCTTTCCCTGCATGAATTTATCAAATGCAACCAAACTGAAATACATCAGTTATTTCCTCTTTTAAGCATAAAGGAACTCGGAGTTATTTCAAAGTGTTTGTAAATGATGGCTTAATAGCTCCTAATGCATCATGGCCCAGTTTTTACAAGTTGATTATGAAATGCCCATGCAGTTTAGAAAATCAAATGGCAGCCCTTACAACCATGGCTCATGTTAATTGAATAGGTAAATTACACTCTTTATTGCAGGGTAATACATATGACAGTAAAATCCTAACAATTTACCTCTCCATGGCTGGGACCTATGTGACAACCTGCTCTGTGGCTAGGTGCAAGAACAGGCAATAACACTGTGCTGAGGAATCCTCTCTGGCATAACTCGACTTCAGTCTATCAGCACAGACTGTCTCCAATGGATAGCTCTTCCTTCTCAAAGCACATCTAATAGATCAGTAAGAAAAAAGAATATGTGTGCACTACCCTTCAGTAACAGTGAGTATCTGGTAACACAAAAGCACATTGAAACCACAAGATGCAAGAATGGAAGGCTGAAATTTTACTAAGAAATACTTACATAGGAATCAACCAAAATCCACCCTGATCCTCAGCTGGCCCCAAATCAAACTATAGGGGCTGACAAAGATGAAGTCCCATTACACTTCATTATCTAATACACTTCTCAGTGTTATACTACATTCTAATAGTACAAAAACTGAATGTTGCCTAATAAGACCCCAGAAGTTCTGGATGGAATACTAACATGCCTAATATGTCAAAAAGAAAACACATTGTTTTCTGTGTACAGGTAGATGCAAGAGTAAAAAAAGTAAACGCAGATCCCAGGACCAGGATTCCAACCTCTACATTTCATTTTCTATAAAGGGTGCAAGTGGAACAAGATCTGTCTCTCATTCACTAATTAAAAATTCTGCAGGGAAACGTTTGCTGTCAGAATAAAATTGCCACATCTGCTAGTCATGCAGCCTGGTGTTAAAGACAGATCGATCGTAGGTCTGAGAGCCCTAGATGTTCTCAAGAGTTAAATGATTACCTGTGCTATAAGTCCTACCATCACAGAGTCAGTGACTTTGTCTGGAGCTTCTGAAGGCTTAGACCACTCTGGAGCTACTTCATATTTTCCATCTGAACTTTTCCATTGGGGTTACTTCATATTTTCCATCTGAACTTGAGTCATGTTAATAGGCTTTTTGCCTCACCAGTCAGGTAGCAAAACTATTGCACTGGGTCACACCAACATCAGGTAAATAGAAAAGAACTTTTCCTTTATCTTTGTTCATTGCCTGGGCTGCAGGTAAATTAATATGTGCAACTGTTAAAAAAAAAAACTTTCAAGCAGACTGGTACATTTTTCAATATCTCTCTTTCAATATTTCATTTTGTTGTAAGAACATCTGACACGCCCATTAAACAAAATGTTATTAGCAAAAGCAAAACCTGGGAACACATCACTTTTTTTTATTAATTATTTTTACTGCACTATACGAGTGATCAGTGTTCAGAAACAGAGAAAAATAAATTTATGTGTATTTAACCAACAAAAAGCATAAAACATCCCACTGGATTTCTGCTCTGTGGGGTTTTTCACAGAAAAAAACCAAAAATTACTTTTTTCCCATTCTGCTACAGGAGTAGTCTCAAATAGGTATAAAGATTTAACATTTAAATACATACAAAAATTATTGTTGAGAAGATAGTATGAAAATGAATAAGCAGAAGGGAATTACTTAGCTGGAATATGACAGTTCACTGGGGCCAAAGACTTTTAACTCCCTGCAAAAATACCACTTGATCCTTTGATATTCATGTATGCTTGCAGCTTATATGGCTTTCCAACAAGGGACAACCCAAATTTTTAAATATGATGCTCCGAAACTGGCTTAAATGGGACTTAAAAGATGGAGTGACTCTGAAAATGTGACTTGAATAAATGATGGAAAGGCTGCTTGACTAGGTTTCAATGGCAGCCTGTATTTGTGATTCTGAGTACATGTGGTGTATATGAACATCTACTGAGGCTTGCAATGTATAGAAGCATAAGTGGAGCTATGTTTCCTGAGTACAATACTTTTCTATAGTCTCAATCTTAGACAGAAGGAAAGAGCATGGAGGCTGCTTAGTATATGAGAAGAAAAAAGGGGTCTGTTTCTTTTCCCTGTGTGTCCTAAAGGTTTGTAGTCTGTCCAACCCACACAGGGAGAAAGGGCAGGGTGGGCGCAGCCTCTCTACTCCTCTTCCCTCCCACCATCCCAGCTGAGCACCTCCAGTTCTTGTCCTGCAAATGAGCACAGTTCTTCTCTGCCCTTGCAAATAATTCACATCTTTTATGATGCTCTTGTTCAGCATGTTCTGCAGTCAACACTGGTAGAGTTGCCTGAGAAACAATGTTCATAATTTCTCAAGACTGTAAGACTTTTTAAAATGGCATTGTAAGTAAATTTGGGCTTGGGAAGCGGGAGAAAGCTGCGTTTTATTAGAAGGTACAGTCACGTACGTTCCTTACAACTTTTTAGCAGACACTCAAAGTTTTTAATGCTTTATTAATGGAAAATTTAAATTATGTTTTAGAAGGTGTTTTACAGATATCTGTTTTTTAGGCATGTGATATCAGTACAGTCTGTAAGTTGAAGTGCTAAAACAGTCAAATCTCTTAAACGGTCTTCCAGCATACAATCTTCTGCATTTGCAATGCATTAGATCAATGTAAACTCTCAGAACCTGATATATAGTATATTTTAAACACTATAAAATAACTTCTTTCATATTCAGATCAGATGTTTCATGGTACTCTAAACTATAGAAAAATGTTGTGAATCTAAAGCAAATACTGCTATCTAGCCAAGAACTTATTTATTCTATCCATCCAATTACTGAAAGCTGAAACACTAGAGTTATTTTTGTGGGATATGATTGGGACTTTGTTAAAGATAAAAAGCTCAAGGGAGATGGGATAGGATACGCTTTGATTTTGAAGGAATAAAAACGAATTTACCATAACTAATTTGAAAAAAAAATCTAATGACTTGTAGAATTAATTGGTATGCTTCAGCTAAAATGTAATAATACCTGTTTCACAGAGAAAAGCATACTACCTTAATATCTTTTAAAAATTACCTCAAAATAGCTGTTTGTGTCTAAAAATGGAATAGTTCAACTACAGTTGACTGAAGAAAGTATTCCTCTATACGCTACTGATTGATGTCTATTTTCAATATTTCTTTAATTTGCTTTCTGTTTATAGTTTACCTGATATAGAAACGTTTTTGCCTATCTTCTGAAAAGTTTTACAAGACTAATTATACAATACAGACCCTAATTTGAAAAAGAAGGTGAGAAGAGTGAACATTTTGAGATGACTTATAGCAATGAAATACATATATTTTCTTGACCAAGGGTCATTTTTGTCCCTTTTTTGGATTTATATGTATTCATAAAAGCAGCATCATATTGATTTTTAAAATACAGAATTAAATTTGTTAAATTTATTTTCCTTAAGAGCAGTCACTAAATCAGAAATTGACATCTTTGTGCGTGCTACAGAAAAGGACCTCAAGTGTTAAGGTTTATAGTTCATTTAAATAAGAGCAGTAACTCATATTAGCAAACACAGATATTAAAATTAACAATGAAGTAGGAATATCAGTGTACCAAAGAATTTTCTTGTTGATTCTACCATACTTGCAATCATATATTAAGTAGCAGGGAAGGCCTAGTTAAGGGAAAATAATTTCTTGTTAGCATTAAATCTTTCAAATAAGCACAAAAATACCAAATCTCTTTGGTGAAAACTCTGGTTGACTATATTGTTCTTCTGCCTCAATGAGCCTAACTGCTTCACTGTGAGAAGGGGAAGGTTGTTTTGTGAAGATAGGCACAAGACCATAAAATAAACCCCTCGGGAAGCAAGCACCGTTATCTTTTTTTTTTCAGTGCAAAGCATGTATCCTACACAGTGATAAAGAATCCAAGAGATCTCTAGCTTAGTTATTCCGATGTAAATTGACTTTTCTCTTGTAATATTTGTCTGAATGTGCATAGCTCTGAGTTTTCAAACACGGAATCTCATTACACTTTATTCTACTGGATTACAGAACCTTCTATGAGAAGAAATATCTTCCTTACAGAGGTATTCACAGATCACAGTCAAATCATCCCTACCTTCAGTCAGCTAAAATAGATGATTTTACCTTGTTAGTCTCATTAAAAACCAAGCTTTCAAGGCCTTGAAACATAGTGCATCTTACACTCCAATTACTGACTGGAAAACAGAAATGACTCCTCTCAGCTGGCTATGCAGCAAACTTTGTACAGACTCTATCACTAATATTGCTGGGTTTCATTTATGTCTTCTCCAATGCTGCTAACATTTGGTGTATTTATACCACAGGCATAATAACCAGACAGTGGGGTTAAACACCACTCTGAATGGAGATGAAGTCTGGGCTACAAAGTGGTTCTAATATACAAAATGGGAAAAACCCTTTTGCTTTATTCCCCAAAGGCAACAGCACGTACTTATTGCATTATTTTACCATGATCCATCACTCATTAACTCAGCAAAAAATCCATTTCTGAACATTATTTAGATTTTATTTTTCATTTAGAAGTAAGCAAACCAGATTGTCCTGTTAAATTGTTGTGAGGAGAACTGACTACTGCAGAAATTACTAAAAACCATTTATTTGAGATATATCTATACATTATAAATATATATTGAGTACAGTACATTTATATCTGTGTTTACATATAGGCTGAAATTCAGAAAGGCTTATCTCATTTTTAAAGCAAGAAAATATTTCCTATTTCTAAAATTTCTATCAACATTTGAGTCATATATAAAAAAACCAAAATGAAGCAACTTTGCAAATTCAATATTTGTTATAGAGGCAAAAAAAACATTCAGGAAGAAGAAAATGTGGTAGGAATCTTGGGAAAAAATCTAGTACAATAATAAATGAAAATAGTTTTATCATCTGATATAGATATTAGAAATATTTCTCTGCAGATGATAAGTGTGACTAGAATAGCATCCATTTAAAAGAAATTACATTACTGGTTCATCTCTGATGGCTATTGTGGGACTGATATTAGAGTAGTGCTATCTGCAATTTACCTTTTTTAACTAATAGCTCTTTGTTTTCTGCATGGATCCTTTTAAAATCTTTCATATGCTTTTAAGATATCACTTACCATTTAATCACTTTCCACTTACTCTTCACTCTCCAGGTTCCTCAATCTTTAGCTACGTTATGATTTTTTTCATATGTATATATTTGAGCATGTACACAGACTTGGTTTCTTACCAGATCTGTCTGTCTTGACAGATATACAATATTTTGCTTTAATATTCAGTGGATTGCCAGAAAGAGCAAGTTATTTATTGGACCTTTAATCTGGTACATCCAAGAGTGGAGGTAAGTACAGAACATCCTCAGACTTGCAACATGGTCCAAATGAAGAAACTGGGGCAGAAGAGTGCAAGGACAAAAGGGGTGGTGAAGTCACAGGGAAAGAGAATGGAGATGAGACAAGCTTCCATTTTAAATGCTCTGTTTTGTTGAATATAATACACCCTTTTTTTTTGTGAGGCAAAACTGCACAGTGGTGGGCAACAAGCTCTGAGGTGTGGCCTTTGGAATCAATCACAGAAAGCTGTACAGGTCTGTGTGCAATTTCCTTCAGGACTGTAATCCATAGCTGGCTACCCTTGTGATGGCCAAAGCATTATAGCATAAAGCTGACCCCAAAGAAGAGTTCTGTAGAACAAATTATTCCAGAACAGTATCTAAACAATCTTAAAACAGTAGACGTCCTCCAAAAAGGTCTGTGGCTCCTTGTTTAAAAGGCTCAGAAGTATTTTGCCCCGGCTTTCCTGCTTCAGATCATTTGCTGTAAATATGTGCTTAAATGCTGTGTTAAATGGGGATCTTAAAGCTGTGACTGCTGTAAACCTCTCAATTGTATTGCCAAAAAATGGTGTCTTTGCAGCACTACTATTACTGCTAATATAAAAGCAGATGAAATTATTAGCCACTTTGCAGAGAGATATTATTCACAGAAAGAAATAAAATCCTTCTGAATATCCAAGGAAAAAGGGTAGTTTACTGAGTCTTTAGAATATGGATTTTGGATTAAGGTATAGCAAATATCTTTCTTATGATGAAAGTGAAAGGTTCAATTAAATTCCAGGGATAAACTCAGGAGCAAAATTTGCAAATCCAGTGCTCTCTGAGGCATGAGGCAATGTCTGTAAAGAACCAGCAGGCTGACTGGGGAGGAACTGAGTCAAAGCAACACTGAAGAGCTCATTTTCCCCTATCACTGTGATCACAATTATACCAGCACTGTTAGGAGACTCATTCTCAACAGAGTTCAGGAAAACAGGAGTATTCAAAGTGGCCGAGCCCTTTTTGCCCCCTCCTGCACTCGAGAGAAAATCTCTTAGGCATGAAATGAGCCAACCATACACAACCTTTCCTAAAGCACAAAGAAAAGTCCAGCTCAAACAGCTAAGCATTTCTCAGGATTCTGCCCTGTACCCCCAAATTTTGCAGGTCAGGTGGGAAGGAGGTGTGGAAAAAAATCGTTACTTTAAATAACTTCCCTTCCATGAAGCAGCATATTCTATTGCTTAATACAAAAGACTATGGAGAGGGAAAAATTCATGGACACCTCAAAACCCAAGAAACAAACCATGACATTTCAAACTCTGTTTTAGACCTTTGCTATGCAAGGTGCTATGCAATAGCTGGCCTATATGAAGTCTCCTGATTGCTAATGCTTATACATGTATGGATTAGTGGCATGGAATTGCTTTTCTGTACACATTGTGTTTTAAAATATACTTCAGAAACTCAGGACCATTTGAATGTAGGAGAAGTAAAATCATTACCTGCAATATCACTATTTCTAAAAAAATAAAGTGTTTTCTACTTTAGAAAGATAAAAGCTGTTACATACATCCAAATGTGCGAACACATGCACACACATAGGCAAGTAATGAAAAAACAAACCTTACATACATTTTCTCTTGGATTAGGCACAAGAAAAATAATGTTTGAGCCTCTTTGTATTTTCAAGTTACTCTCTCTTTTTATATTTTTGTATACCAGCCATTCCAATCCCATTGCTTCCCAGCTCTCCATAGTACAGTTTGGTGAGTGAATGTATAGTAGCCATCAGCTGTCCTCTGTGAAGCTGAGCTTCATTAGCACACCGATCACAGAATACATTTCTTGGTTGGGCTTATCAAAGTATTACGGAATATTTATTCTTGTGCTTTTGTCTTCCTTCCATTCTCCCCTTGTTCCCCTCCTTCCTTATGACTTCAGTTATGATCAGATGACTCCTGCAGCCAGTTCATTGTACCAAAGCAGGTCTCACTGCATAGCTCAGCAATTCAGCACCAGCTGGCAAGCAGGGGCATGAGGATACATTTAGCAAGTCTGCAGAGAGCTGTTGAGTTCCTGGGGGGGGCAACTGAGGGAGGAGTTCACCTTCTCCTTTCCTCCCCAAGGACCTTACAGGGCTCAAGCATCTTGTAAGCTGTGCTGGAGAGTTTGCTGCAGATAGGGGACTCTCTGCTGGCTGGTGTTCAGAAAGCTCACACTGAAATGGTGCAAAATATCAGGCAAGGCCTTCTTGATGTGCTGAGGAGGGATATGAGGTAGCACAAGGGAAGGGTGGGTAGCACTCCCCCCAGAGTTATGCCAGACTGCAATGTTTGAAACCTGTACTGAGCAGACAGATCCTCTGTGGTCTGCTGGAGAGGGCAGAGCAGTTCCACAAGGATGCATTAGTGTGCAAACTATTTCTCTATACTTAGAAATACTCAGAGACATGATTTTTAATAATAATGTAAGCTACACCCATAAAGTCAGAGGACTTTAATACTGAGCTATCTATTTCTCTGGAAAATCTGGAAGGTTAATGTGGCTTGCAAACTCAGAAGGAGGAATAAATCTAAGGGGAGTCCAGCCAGCAATGACTCTACACATTTTGGACTTCTACAGGAGAAAAAAAAAAGACTGATATTCCAAAAAACACAGATGTCCTATCAAAAGTGCATGAGGAGACATGGTACTTGAGACTTAGGAGTTCATATTTAGGGTACCCTTCCCTTGGAGAAACTTGTGCCAAGCCTTCTAACTAATTGCCATTCCATGTTCTTATTCTATGCAGTCATCAGTAGCAGAGACCGGTTACTGCAGTGGGTTTTTAAGAGAATTTTTTATAATTAGTAGTAAATTTTTATTTCCATTGCACTCACAAGCACATAAATCAGACTCACAGAGGAAACACAGTACCTGGGCCTTTAAGCCTGATGAGGAAACGTTGCAAGACTTGCACAATTTCATAGAAGCTATGAGAAGAATAAATGGCATCGGAAAAAGCCCCGTTTCCTACTAAATTAGAAACATTTGAAACAGTTACTAAAATATATTCACAAAACCAGCATGCATTCAGAACTGATTAGAATCACATGATGTAAAAGTGGTTTCATGTATGAACAGCTAAACCAAAATTCTTTAAAATTCTTGGATGAATAGCTGAGGATAAAAGACTGCACAGGTAACAGTTAAAATTGTTAGACCTTTCTAAGATTACCTGTGACACTAAAACGAATTGCTTACACTCCAACCTCTTGGAGTTGGTTCCTGTGAGAGGAAAAGGGAAATATCCAGCCATTTATCTCACCCACCATGTAAATGTCCTATGTAAATTGAAATATTGATCCTTACTTTTGGTTGGTTCAGCATTCCCCATTCCACCTACAATTTCACAGGGAAGTAGAATGGCTCCAGTAAATGAATGCACTTACTTATGAAATTCTCATTTTATTTTTTCCTATGCATTTCAAAGGTTTTAACATAGTTAGTTTGAGGTTTGAAGGCTATTTGTTTTCACATTTCTTAATAATGTTTTCTGCTTTTAAAATTCAGAATGGACAGCAATCAGGGAAGGGGTTTACCAGACTTTTCAATACTGTAAAACTGTGTCACTCGGGCTGTTGAGGGTCCACTCTGGCGAGCAATAGACCCTAGTCCACATGGGCTTACATGGATGAAAGTAAAGGATGAGAAATGCTCTTCTCCACGTGGGGACGAATGTCCTCTGTTTATTGTCTTGAGAACCACCACAAGGAAAACCCGCACAGAAAAGAGGACGGTGCCTGATGGCAGGGGACTTTTATACCCCGGGGAATGGGGGCAGAGGAAGAGGTCCACAGCAAATGAGATACCAGTGAGGAGGGGCGAGAGGAGAGACTGACCAGGGAATAGTCCACCAGGGAATATTGGGCAGAGGGGTGGGTGAAGAACAGACAATGTGGCGGGAGAAAGGGAAAACAAACCACGTGATATAACATAAGCTCTTCAGTGCAATATAAAGACTACTCTGTGCAAATTTCCAATCACCCAGTGCAAAACAACAACTAAATAACTATTTAGTGCAACGCAACACAATACCTCAGTTACCAAATATGAAACAGGTAAAAATTTTATCATAATCTCAGATGAAAGAACAACTAACAATGTATTTGATCTCTTTGGGATAAGAATTTTACACATTCATTTTTGAAAGCCAGTGATATGCTGCAAGTGTAGCAGATATGCTGAGGATCCATTTAGGGATGGTGGAATCTGTCTGTCAAAGGTGGATGTCAATGTTCAACTCACATATGTGCTCAGCTGGGAAGAGAACAAACACTGGGGAGTGTAAGTATGGCACACAATGGAGGTAATTGCTTGTGATTCTAATGGGGTGTACCATTAAAAATGGCAGCTAAGAGATAACAGGTAGAAGGGGTTTGGTAGGTAAACTCTGCTCCGGGAGGTGAAGGAAAGTTGTGAAGATGTTCCTCCTCACATCATCCTTATTTTCATTCTGGGAAAGTTCCTGGTGCAGGAGTGAGGTGAGGAGAAGGAACAGACCAGAGGTACAACTTTAATTTGATTCCTCCTATGTCAGAATACATTTCAAAGATAAAAATGGGGAGAGTAGCCCCATAGGTTATTAATCTGTGCCAGTAAATTGAACAGTCTCTGGAATGCTATTGAAAAAAGACCCACAGCTCTCTAACCTGTGAAAATTACTCATATCAAGTAGTGCTTTCTTGAGGACTCCATGGGTGCCATGCAGAAGCTGGACTTTCCAAAGGACATAGCTAGCTGTCAACTTTTTGTGGAGGACAGCAGCATTTACACGCTGAGTTTATTAGCATGGATGTAGTCATAGTGCCCCTGCAAATTATAAATTCCATACTGCCTCTTACTTTCATCTCTCTACCATGCTGAGTCTTTGACACAGCATTTTATCCTTATGTGTTGACAAGAGGCATGAAACATTACTCTGAAATTTCATCTAGACTTAAGTACTGTATTTAGAAAGCATGCTTATTTCAGCTGCCCTTTTTTAGGTTAATTACAAGAGAGCAGGTCTTGTGAATAACCTGTTTAACACATTGGTTCTTCATAGCTGGAAGAGAAAGTTTTCTGTATGTATAGAATAATAACTTTAGCAGCATTTCATGTTTTCTGTGTAGGATCCTGGGAATCTGAGAAATAGCAGAGGATTCACTAAAGAAGGCAAAAAGGATCCTAACAAAGACAGCAGTCTGAATAACTTTTGCAGTAGTTGGAAATAGTGTGGCATGCACATTAATTAACTATATTAAAGGTATCCCTAAATAAATCTATTTAAGGGCTCCTGTATGTTTCCCACAGCAATTGGCAACAATTTTCAGAACTACAAACCATTAAATTATTAAACCAAAATTTAAAAAAAGGAAAAAAATTAAAGCTCTTACTAGGAAGGTATAAGGCTCACTTACTGGCACCTGTGCTACTCTGGAGCTAATCTGCACATATGATTGTAAGACATCTAACTGCAGAGGGACTGTGGTTTTGGTAGTAAAAGACCTAAGCAGGTGTCTTTTTTGCTCAGATAGAACCACTTAAATATGGGTTGGATCCCTAGCACCTCCAGCTACACAATGTCTTGAAAAATCTCTGTCCCTAGCTCTTGCTGAGTCTGCATTCATGTCTAAACAAATGAAATTGTCCTTGGGTAGAAGAAACAATTGTCACATTTCCTAAGCAAGTAAAAGAAGGACAAAATTAGAAGGCTCATGTGGATAAACCTGCTTCATTACTGAGAAAATTCAATGTCAATTCATGTTACGAGTATATCAGAAGTGAACTGATGAAAACTGCCTTCATCTAATCACTCACCTCATGTTGGGTTTTCTGTAGTGCTCATGTTTGGCAGGATCCATTATCCAGAAACACCATCCATATAAGGAAACTGGGAAAGCAGGGTGAGTCATAGTATCTAGCGCATTATGTATTTTGTCATTTTTCACTGATGCTCTGATATTTCAGGTCTGCTTAGGAAGGTGACCCCCCAGTTATCACTAGCCTGTTCAAGCACAGGTGTTCAACATCTTGCCAAAGCCTATCTTTGTTCTTAAAAATTATTTAAGTGTCTAAAATTACTACATAAAACCATAATTCATTTCATTGAAATAGCTTGATTTTGCACTCACTAGTATTCAGACAATTCAACAGCATTTATTCAAAAAGGTTTAAAAGAAGGTGGATTCATAAAGGATTTGCTTTGCCTTTCTAATTGAAAATTTCAATACAGTTAATACTTTTCACTCCTTGTCCACTCTAATCTTATTTATTGTTCCTCTGACACCTTCCATTATCCTTCCTCTAACTTGTTGTTTTAGATGAAACAGTTCTATTGCTTTAACATTGAAAATTACATTATTTCTGTGCTATCAGTGGCAACTTCCTGTGCCTTTATATATACAAATTAAAGAGTGGATTAACATTAATTATGCACTACAATTTTTCCTGGCAACAGTCTGAAAGTGACAAAACATTTGCTTTTGTCATAATTCTGTTAAGTGAACCCAAATTGAGCTGCTGAAATTTATGACACTTAACTGTGTTTTTAATTTGCAACACAGGGTCAGGATCATGACAGTGATTTTATTTTATTTTGCACTTTATTTTCAGCAATCCTTGTAAGGATGTTAATTAAATTGTTTGAACTAAACTGTTTTTATCATTCCAACAACCTATATTTATTGCATATTAAGGAGAAATTTCTTGTTAACATTACTTAATTTTCTAACAGATCAGTTTAATAATGGAAAAAGCTCTACGCTAGGAAAGACGCTGCTTCAACCAGAATGATAATGAGTCAACTTTTCCTTAGAAAATAAAACAAAATTTACAGCACATTTAAAGAATAGTTGAGGGAAATATCTAAGTATTTGGAATTTTCACAATGCATATCCAGTCTGGACATGGAAAATACTTTTCCATTTATCAAGAATATGACTGAGGATTTTTCATGCCAAGGACATCTGTCATAAACCCTGTCCATATTCCATGTATAGTCAACAACAAGCAACCAATAAGTACAAAATTATGAAAGAAACAGTTAAAATAGTGTCTTATCTCAAGAATATGGCCAGTTTGCCAAGCAGTACCTAAGAGATGAGGTCTGGTATAGCATTGCTCTCATGTAAAGCTTTGCTCACCTAGGTGGGAGCATATTTCAGTGCCACTAAAATGTTGCAGAAGCAGGGCCATTGAGAGTGAGGATTTGCAAAATTATCCACTGTGAGATGGATAAAGAGAGGTGAAGTACAGACAGCCCTTCACCTCCCCAGGCAGCCTGAGATGGGCAGCCAAGATTTCACACAGCATGCAGATTCCACTACACGCTCTACACAAATATTTTTAGAAGTAGAGAAGCAAAAGCAAGAGCATTTTTAGCCTATTTCCTATGTTCACTCTTATGCTAGCATGAGTTTTGGGTGCACTGACAAATGTTAGGTTAAGAAAGCTTGAATTATTTATACAGACATTATACATGGTGTAGCTCTATTAATGCCTATATATATTTCATCAAGGCAATTACTGAAGTGATAAAATACATATAAAAATAGGTTAAAATATACTGGTATTATTATGCATGTATTAATATTATTATATGAACAATTAAAATATATCATTTTAGCCAATACAAATCAACAAAAATATCAGATATTTTCTGTTTTTATACATGACTTCAGGAATACAATTTGGTAAATCTCACTCAGAAAAATACCAAATTCTGACAGAAACTTACGTATTTTTGTTATAGGAAAATGTCTCTAATAATTTTCTTTGAGTGTTAAAAATGTTAAATTTTGTTCTCTAAATTACAAAAACCTGCAAGCCCATCTTTTTGACATGTGACTGTTTATGAGCTCCAGTGGTTGTAATGCTTTGCTTTTAATTAAATGGACAAGAGGAGTTAATTAAGATTAAATTAAGAAAATTGTTTTATTAAAAAACAAGACAGTAAAATTAATAGCAACAGAGACCGAATGTGTTAATGTATGCTCTACAGGAATGAGAGCTCACTAAACTTTTATAATATGGAAAGGGGAGAACAACATTAAATCATCTTTGTGTTTTCCATTTCTTTATGCAGTACTTACAGATGTCAGAATAAAATATATTTGATATATTTTTAATTTGGCATACAAAAATCAATGAACCTGTCTGGATCATTGACCTCTCACCTTGGATTCTTATTTCTGAACACTGACAAAATAAATTTAAACATTTCTGTTTGGTAAATGGTAACAGTCCTTAATAACCCTAGCAATTAGCCTTGCAGCTCCTGTGCAGAAGAAGGAGCCATCCAGTTTCTACAAGGGTGTTTAAAACATTCTTTGCCCTCTCCATATTCCTAGCATCTTAATTTCATATTTTCTGTTGGTACTTTCAAGTTATTCTGTCATTTTAACTTTCAGCACTTGAGGCTAGAAATAGAATAATACATTAACAAAATGCATAAGTGTTTCATGAAATGGTCAGATGCCAGTTAATGGTCTTTGGCACAGAACACTCCTTTTTCCACTGAACTACAAAATTCTACCTAGATTCTGTTTATAGAAATGTAATGCACTTTCCTTTTTTTTTTTTTCTCCCACAGCAATAGTAATTTTACTTTGATCTCATAGCAGCCAAACTATTAAATGTAAGCATGCTCATAAGCAAGGTACAAGGCAGGCACAGCCTATGATTTCTAGTAGAAGGTCATAACCCAGATTTTTTTTTAAATAACTATTACAATGAGGAACAGAGTATAGCCACAAAAGGAATAGTTATAATTTATGCCTGACTTACTTCAGCAGAATATAGTTTATTTATAAACTGCTTATGGCAAACTCTGTATGCCCCTGTTCTATGCATGTGCTGAACTGTCTTCTGGTAAATTATTTAAATTACACCTAGCAGTAATTCCTGAGGACTTTCATACTTCATTTTCTCTATTAATGTAACAGGGAAAAGCTGCTTTGCAAGGATTGCTCTAAATTCCCAGAGTGTGAGTTCCAAACTCTGTATGTGTTGCATTATGCCTGTCAAAAAACTTGTCTTCTCCTGAAATTTATTACTGAAGTCTCTCCACTAGAACTACTCATTGAAGCCTTACGGAAAGCTCATACATGATTTAAGAAGCTAACAGCACTGAAAGAAATAGGTCAGGTAAAAAAACCCTGAATTTAAGCTACCTTCACTTATTACTTATGCAAGATTATGCATAATTTAGCACACTGCTGAATATGCAAGGGCAGAATAATTGTTTACCAAAATATTTACTCTGTGTTCGTACCTGTGTTTTAGTGAGATAAGGTGATTTCTCAGCCCTTGCTAATCACTTTAGAATTAGAAAAGGATTAAATAAGTTTTTGATTATGCTGATAACTGCATGACATTATATGTAAACAAAACTCATGTTTAACAACCTTTTTAAAGAGGATACCTCGTACATTAGACATATCAGGTTGTTGAGAATGGGAAGTTTAACCTTTTTAAGAGGACTACCTCCCTTTTGTATTATCTGCTTAACCCTTCACAAATACAGGTGTGAAGGAATATAACAATGAATGTAATGTCCCAGTCCTACCTGAAACCACTCCCACCAAGAATGTTCTCCCAGTTTTCAGAAAACCAGATGAGAATTCAACAAAATTTTGTGAGGGGATAGTTTTCAAAATAGAAGCATACGGAAAAGTGTAGCTCTTGCAGTACTTGACACATAAGTGTTTAACAACTCAGTGTCAAAAGAACCCTTGAAAACAAACCTGTTTAAAAAATATTCTACTTTTAGCTTTATGCTTCAGAAAAAAAAAAAAGCCTGTGTTTCTAAAAAATAATGTATAGCATGTGAATATGGATCATCGTGACAAAAGTGATAGCTTATTAAAGGCTCTATACAACTTCCCTTCATGTTAAAATAAGATTAGAAAAGATAGACACTCATATGAAAATGATTATTTTATTTGTAATGTGCATTGCAAATGTAATAGCTTTGTAGTTTTAAAGTTGAGGAAGCATTACAAACATGCGTTTCCAGCCCAGAGAGCCAATTGTATCCTGGGCTGCTCCTAAAGCAGAGTGGCCAGCAGGGAGAGGGAGGGGATTCTGCTCCTCTACTCCACTACGCCACTGAGAGCCTACCTGCAGTACTGTGTCTGGCTTTGGGGTCTCCAGCACAGGAAAGACTTGGACCTGCTTGAGAGAGTCCAGGGCGGGGCCACAAAGATGATCACAGGGCTGGAGCCTCTCCTTTGAAGACAGGCTGAGACAGCTGGGACTGTTCAGCCTGAAAAAGAGAAAGCTTTGGGGTGCCCTGACTGCAACTTTCCAGCAGCTGAAGGGAGCTCACAAGAAACCTGGAGAGGGACTTTTTACAAGGTCAGGTAGTGAGAAAATGAGGCCGTGAATGGAATCAGTCTGAAAGAGGGCAGGTTCAGATTAGACATAAGAAAGAAGTTCTTCACTATGAGAGTGTTTAGGCACTAGAAGAGGCTGCCCAGAAAAGCTGTGGGTATTCCATGCCTGGAGGTTTTTAATATCACGTTGAATAGGAATTTGAGCAACTTGGTCTAGTAGAAGGTGTCTCTGCTTTGGCAGGGAGCGTTGGAATGTGATAATGTTTTAGCTTTCTGCTGTCCCAAACCATTCTATGATTTTATCAATCCCACTCACACATTTAACTCTTCAGCATTACTTTTCTAAAAACAGACATTATTACACATGTAATCTTTAAATCTAATCACAGGTATGATTCTCTCACCTACTAAGCTCCTAGATTACACCTAGTTTACAGTTTAAAAAGTTATTCTGTGATCAGAGAGCAAAACTGCAAAAGGAAGGAGCATCAATAAAAAGGATTTCCACTCAAGAAATATTTCCCTGATAGGATATATTTCATACTATACAGAAATAGACATTTTTGTTTGTAGGATAATAACTAGATCCACTCTGCATTCCAGACTACTTGTTTCTTCAGTGTAGGCATAGATTTATGTTAAAATTAACTTGGAAAGCTTAAGGCAAACCATAGGATTTCTCACTTCAAACAATCTTAAGATTGTTCCAAAAGGGAACGTCAGACTTGTTTAAATCTTTATGTTTGCTACTTAAAATCTTCAAAATAATTTGTCCTTCATACAAAGCTAAAGGAGAAGACCTTTTCTGAATCTGAGCACCAGAAAAAAAATTCTAAGCTGAATAAATAATATAGCAAAAGCCAGTAAACATATTCACCTCATGCCAGTCTGCAGTCAGAAAGCCCACTGGTGGTTTGTCCCTTTAAATTCTTCAGAGATGAGTTACACATGTAGGATAACTTTCATTACTGTATTACTCCTAGTACTTAAATCTATGCAGTATTGTCAATGTAATTAGGAAAGTTCATTTTTCCTCTTTGACTAGAAACAAGACTGTTTCCTTGATAGTTTCTCAAAGTCAGACCTGATGAAGGCAAGAAATTGTGCATGTTAGAAATCAAACCAAATATGTATTTTCAGGCTGAAAGTCAGCAAAAGAAATGGAGCCTCAAAAGAACAAAAATACTGCTTTGAGCAATAGTAGATATAAAGAGGCTAGGTGAAAGGCAAAATCCATCTCAATCAGTAGATTGAGAATTCAGCAAGAATTCTCCCTTTCCTTAGGTGGTCTTATTTTTGTTTTTTCTAAGATTAAATTGCAGTGGAAAGACTTCCACCCTTAAGTCTTCACCCTTAATTCTGAGGTGACCTGCAAAGAATGAAAATCAAAAAACCCTCATCATCTTACTTATAAAAAATTCCACTGAAATTAACTTTGATTTTTTCATCCCAGACACTCATATCAAATGAGTGTTTCTCATGTTTCTCCTTGTAGTCTTCACAGACAATTTTACTCTGCTCTGTCTTTCAGCTTTTCTTTCCTCAGATGTACACAAGACCTGTCTGTAATACTTGGTTGGACCATAAGCTTTTTAAGTTTGTTCATTTTCAAAGCAATGCTTGGACATGCATCTATCCTACTTGCTCTACTAGCTCTTGAACATTCCAAGATGTTCTGAAGGAAACAACCAATCCTATCAGCAACAAAGAATGGTCATTGGCATAGTTCTGTGGCTTTTTCTAAGGACTGGTTGTACAAATACTGGTCATCATCATATGGTCACTCCTTGAAGCAGCAGAGCCGAAGTTCTTGGTATTTTCTCAGTTTGAGACCAAGGAACATAAATTAGCATTTGGGCTTGATCATATATGAAGTTTTCCAATGACTAGAAATGTCCATAAATTAAGAAGCTATTTCTTTTTAAATCACCCTGATGAGAGGCTGAGAAGTCTTCTTAGAGTTTTCAAAGGGAGAAAAAAAAATCAACTGGGGCTGAGGGTGATAAGATTAATAAAGCCTTAAACACTGTTGCAATAATAGGGATTCAGTTGGTGCAAAACTGCATGAGCATGGTCTTCCACAGCTTGTGTCAGTTCTGGTCTGCTGAATGAAGAGAGGGAGAACACAATTTACAACAGCCTGAGAGAGACTGAGTTGTGGCAATTACTTTTCTTACAGTGCGTGACTAGCAAACAGTGCTTGAAGATACTTGTCCATTTCTCCCACCCCAATTCAAAAAGTGAGTCAAAGGCCTTTAAGATACCTTGTGCCCAAATACCTTCAGGACTGCATACATGAAAAGCTGCATTCCTGATCTGGGTTGGTTGCAGAAGCCAGCTCACTTTTTCACTCTAGAGACAGATTTTGCTGGGGCAGACTAAATATGATCAATGAGCAATGAAGCTGGTGAAGGGTGTAGAGAACAAGTGATATGAGAAGTAGCTGAGGAAGCTGAGGTTGCTTACCCTGGAGAACAGCAGGCTCAGAGGGGAATCTTATTCTGAAAGGAGGTTGGGACAAAGGTGGGGGTTGGTCTCTTCTCCCAAGTAAAAAGTGATAGGAGAAGAGGAAATGGACTCAAGCTGCATCAGAGGAGGTTTAAACTGGATATTGGGAAATATTTCTTCTACCAAAAGGATTGTCAAGCATTGGAACAGGCTGGCCAGAGAAGTGGTGGAGTCATCATTGCTGGAGGTATTTAAAGATGTGACATGACAGTCAGGGACAAGGTTAGACATGACAGTCAGGGACAAGGTTAGTTAACTCTTGGACAGGTCTTTTCCAACCTAAATGATTCTAAAAGTGCTCTGGAAAACTTGGGGGGTGGGAGAGAAGTATGGTATAAAACTTATCTCATTGTCAGGATGTACTTTTAAGAGCTCATGAGAAAGTTCGAGCGCTCCAGCACCCACAGCAGTCCATTGAATAGGAAGTTCCACCCCTCTCTAGGGTTCTGCTGGGAGATCCTCAGATTGTTCAGTATTGAGACATTGGAGAGATCTGCACAAAGGGTGAAGGACTTCAGGACATGGCCTTCAGCTGGCTGGGCTATTTGGCCTTGTAAGAGGAGGTGTAGGCAGCAACATGAGTACTCCTGAATCACAGAATCACAGAATATGCAGAACTGGAAGGGCCCCATGAGGATCACGGAGTTGAACTCCTGGGCCTGCACAGGACACCCTAGGAGTCGCTCCACATGCCCAAGGGTATTGCCCAAATGCTTCTTGAACTCTGTCAGGCTTGGTGCTGTGACCATTGCAGTGCTGAACCACGCTCTGGATGAAGAATTAGAGTTTTTCTAATATCCAACCTAAACCTCCCTTGACACAACTTCAGGCTATTTCCTCATGTCCTGTCACTGGTCACCAGAAAGAAGAGAACAGTGTCTGCCCCTCTTCTTCCACTTGGGAGGAAGCTTTGTAGTGAAAGGTGGTCTCCCCTCAGTCTCCTCTTCTCCAGTTCTGAGTATTAAATAGTTTCTCACATGAAAATAATTTGTCTTTTTGTGTATTATATAAAGTATGCTCTTACTCCAATCCTTATCTTTGAAATCAGAGCTCTTGAGCACTGTATGCAAGCCCAAGCATACACATCCTGGCTGCAACTTTGCCTCAATATTTTGGGTTTGTTTGGCATTGTATTAATTTCAATATGTCTTGAGGACTGGCCTTTATTATATTAATGTTTAGATTTTCACATTGTTCCTCATTTTTTAACCTTCCCTGGAGTAGATCAAAGTATTTAACACTCCAGGTGCTGCATAAATTTTCTGGAATCCTATTCAAAAGAATAGATTATGAAGTGCACTGCAAGACAAGTTTGCATTTAAGTATTCCTGGTTCTGCTTCTATCCCTTGGAAATTACTAAGTAACTATGTACTCTCTGTGCAATATTACCACAATCCTCAAGGAGAAGTGATTCTACCAGACAGCATTTTTGAGGAAAGACATATCCAGCCCTATTGCTCTTCATACATATATATAAGTAAAAGCAAAGGTTACCAGAACACAAATGCAAGAACCAAAAAGCTGGAGTGATAAATTCATTGGTGGGCACTAAGCAGTAGAGTCTGCTATTCCCCTCTTCCCTAAAACAGTGGTTAATTAATGAAGCTATTGCTTTGACAGGGATATAGTTGTTGGGAAAAGAAAAAGTCCCTTTTCTAGCACTTCTCAGGGATAGGGGGAGGAAGTAAGGCATGAAGATAACAGTTTGCATGTTGCCTATGCGCTGTTCAGTTTTGTTTCATTATTTTGTAAATCATAAAAATCACAATGGTTTCTCCTGATTGGGAGGATTGCCTGCTGTATAAAAGCACCCATAAATCAAAGCAGTGTGATCCCTTGGGTGTAACTGTGCTTTCTGGATCCAATCCACTTAGAAAGAAGAGGAAAAATACTTTCTTAAAAATGCTATTAATTAAACATGTTTGCCCCTCAATTCTTTGAGAAGACCAAATATAATCACTATAAAGAAACACTTAATTTTGTCTTTTAAGCAGTGCTACTCTCAAAGTGGAATTGGTTTCTAAAATAGAGACATTGGTTGGACTACTGTTGACCCTATGATGTTAAAGAAGGCCATATTATCCAACACATTATCCTGATGTCTGAATCTCCAAGTTGTATTGTCAGCAGTGGCCCCCTCAGCTTTTCACACTTAGGTCACTGGTTCAGTTTAGATCAGAGACTATCAGTGACCTGGCTTAAATACACAAGAGGTCTGCTACTTAGTTAAAGGATATTGAAAGCAAAGCGTAGTGTCTATGTGCACAGCTCTTTCACCATCCTACTCACTTTCTTCTGTTCATCTGATTATGTTACTGGTTATTCTTGCCTTACAAAAGTGCTAGCACTGTATTGACCTATGCCTCTGTATCCACTGCAATGGAAGGAGAAACACACAGGTCAAGGAGAAAGGATAAGAAAAAGGCTTTATTTTTGTTATGAAATTGTATTTGTTGTGATTTTTTTTTTTTGGTAGATATAGCATTGTTATTTGGGTAGCATAAATCCATGTATTTATGGACATGATTTTTGTAACAACAGTTTTGAAGAAAATGTGACTGAATCACAGCAAATTTGGATATAGTAATGGATTTCATAAAACTGGCAACTTCCGTAATTTTTGTTCCTCATGAAAAATTCATATACAAGTAATAATTATTCTGCTTCATCCACCTTTTGCTTCCATATATTTAGCATAGTTATTTA
Organism: Motacilla alba alba; assembly: GCF_015832195.1. NCBI lineage: Eukaryota > Metazoa > Chordata > Aves > Passeriformes > Motacillidae > Motacilla > Motacilla alba. The sequence continues at coordinate 40,230,732 of NC_052018.1, read as the reverse complement.
TTGATAGTAGTTCTATATACTGAATTTTTGACTTCTTGTAAAACAAAAAACTACTGAAATTAAGAAACACAAAACATCTTTTGTGAGACAGCAAAAAGATTTTCCATTATTGTCTCTGTCTCATAAACACTTATTCACAAAAGTTCATACTCTTTAATGAGAACGCCTTGTTAAATCCAAGATTATATTTTAACTGCTCATCACAGTCAGTAGGGGTTAGTTTGGTGGCTTGAGTATGTTATGGCAAAACCAAGAAAAACTTGTTAATATTTTCTGATATAAATAAATTGGTAAGAAGGAAGATAAAATAATAGAAATACAATATGATCTCTATAAAAATTTTTATATAATTAAAATCCTCAGGATGGAATTTGCACATTTAGATTGCGTTTCATACATACACACGAAAATGCCTAGGTCTCTTTTTTTCCAACTTAGATGATTGTATTTGTAAAAGAAAATGTTTATACATTCTAAAATCCTCAAATTCTTGTAACATTTATAGAACAGTACTTCTGTCACTTCTATACTGACAAAAATTGTCAGAATATTTGCAACTTTGCCAGATAAAAATGAGTTGTGATCTTCAAGACAAGGCATAGGATTCTGGTCATCCCTACCTGTTGTTCAGCTGATGTATCTACCATGATGTATGAAGACAAAAATACTGCAGAAAGAGAGTGCATGGTCATGAAGAAGTAGAAATTATATTTGTTATAACATATTTACTGAAGTGAGATATATAGATTTGTTATTTTTGTGGAGGCTTGGAGGAAAAAAAATTGAAGAATGAGTGTTCCTTTTTACCTTTGCATTTGTAATTGGTTTTTCAGAGAAGATTTTTGTCATTTTTTGAGAAGATCTCAACATTTTTCACTCCTCCTGGATGTCAGCATCCAACTTCTGATTACATTTTGCTCTTGGCTTACTGTACACAGTCCGCTAGCCCCTAACATGTATTTCTGCCAGTATTTTTCTATTTCTTATTATGTGCCAGGTTTTCTATATACTCTTTTTAATAAAGAATGTTTTTCTTAAAAAAACCCATAACCACCTTCCCAAAGCTTCTTGAACCTTCTGAAACTTATAGAGCAAGATAATACATACTAAATATACCATTTATACCACAATTAACATGCATGTCCCTTTATATCATTGCCTTACAGTTCTATATTGAAGACTGCAACAACATTTTCATTTATTATTTTCTTTTTTTTTTAAAGATTTGGCACACAAATCTGTCTAAAAATCTCCAATTTTTCATACGTTCTATTTTCAGAATTAGGTAACTTTTGCCACACATTGTTACCAAAGTTACCCACCCAAATGGTGCTGAGAACATGAGTAGTTGTTACATAGGTTTCTGAAAATCCAATCTTATTTTTCCCGTAACCAAAAAGCAAGCCCACATGATAGGTAAACCTCAAGTAACACAAACAGGATTCAGCTTAAAAGGAAAATTACCAATTTATTGTGCAAATAAACTCCACCTTCATCCTTAGACTAAAATGACTATTTAGCTCTTGGGTCCCCAAATCTGAAGCATCAGAGTGATTACAGCTAATGGTGAGGGTCTCCAGCACTTTGGTTCTCCCACTAATTGCCTGGATAAACCTTGGTTCAAAACATGGGGTCTTTGAAAAAATTTATTTTGCAGTGTGTAACCACAACAATTTTGGTTTTAAAAATAGTATGATGAAAGTGAAACCTAAATATCCAAATGCATTACTTTTACACAGCATCACTTAAAGCATGTAGGGTGCTTCAAAAACTTAGAATTCATATCAAGGAAGGAGTGTTTAAAGCAGTCAGTATGCTACAAATGAATAATGCTTATTCTTCCTGATTTTCTGGTATAGGATGCTGAAGAAGAGACTTTCATCCAGAGTATATCTAATTTGCTATCTAAAAAAAACCAAAACTCACTCAGAAAACATGATTTCAGAGCACTATGTCTACGGAGAGATTATATGAGAGTGCTTACCTCCACATGAGGGGCTAGCTAATGGTAGTATCATGCACAAGATGCACAGTCAGGAAGAAGTTGTGATGATTGTCCTCACATCCCTGAACAAAAATCCCTGCTACTCTCAAGAACCGTTGCATTACAAGCTTACAAAAGATACAAAGCATACAGCTGGGTGATTTGCAGTCCTGCCTGTGCAAATGGGACTTTTCTGGCTAGCCAGGACTGCTGGTAAATGATTGAAGGTGGCTTGGCAAGCTCTTTCACCATCTTCCTCATTTGTCTTGGGTGCATCCCATCTGGGCCCATAGAGTTGTGTGTCTAATTGGCATAGCTGGTCTCTAACCATTTCTTCCTGTGTTATGGAGGCTTCACTTAGCTCTCTGCCACTAACTTCCAGGTCTGGGAGCTGGATATCTTGAGGACAGCTGCTTTTGGTAGAAAAGACTGAGGCAATGAAAGCATTAAACACCTCAGCCTTTTCCACATCCCCTGAAACTTTGCTACCCCCTGTATCCAGCAAAAGATGTAGCCGCTTCTTAGCCCTCCTTTTGCTGCCAATGTATTTATAGAAACTTTTTTCTGTTGCCTTTAATTGTAGCTGCCAAATTAAGTTCTAGGTTGTACTTTCTGATTTTCTCCCTACCTAACTTTGCAACATCTCTGTAGTACCCACAAGCTACCTGCCCCTCCTTCTAGTGGTGATACAGTCTTCTTTTTTCCCCTGAGTTTCAGCCCTAGTTTTCTGTTTAACAGGCCATTCATTTCTGCTGCTGGCTTGTCTTGTGACCCATGGGGACAGCCTGTTTCCATATCTTTAAAATTTCTTTTTGAATCATGTGCAGCCTTCCTGAACTCCTCTGCCCTCCAGGAGTCCTGTGACTCCCACAGGACTCTGTCAATCAATCTCCTAAACAGGCCAAAATCTGTTTGCTGGAAGCCCAAGGTGTCAGTTCTGCTGCCACCCCTTCTAACTTCCCCAAGTATTGAAAACTCTATTGGTTTGTGATTGCTGTGTCCAATACAGCCTCCAATATCACCCACAAGTCCTTCTCTGTTCACAAGAGATCTAGCAGGGTACATCCCCTGGTAGGATCAGTCACTAGCTATCGGGGGGCAGTTATCTTCCACACACTCTAGAAACCTCCTGTCTCCACTCTGCTGCAGAGTGCACCTTGTGCATTCTTGTTAAGGGTAACAGATTCCTACCAGATCAGCCAACCTGCTGACCTTCCCCCTGATCTTCACACAGAGGCACTCAACTTTGTCATCATTGTCACTGATTTCAATACAATCATAACAATCACTAGTGTAAAGAACCATCCCACTGCCTCTCCCTCTCCACCTATCTCTTCTAAAGAGCTTGTAGCCATCCGTTGTAGCATTCCAGTTGAGTCATTCCACCACATTTCTATGATGGTATTCCCATCCTAGCTTCCCTGTTGCACAGTGGTTTCCAACTCATCATGTTTATTGCCCATACTGCTTGCATCGGTGCCCTGGACACAGCCCAGCCACACCTAAATGCATCTCTAGTGGGCCTGGCTGTATGCCCTTCAAACCTAGTTTTAAACCCTCTCAGTCATCCCCACCAGCTCGTGGGTCATAATCCTTTTATTTTGCTGAGACTGGTGGACCCAATTTGTCATCAGCAGGCCTTGTGCCCTGTAAACTGCCCCATGGCCAATACCCCCCAAATTTCCAACTATGACACCAGCCTCTTAGCCATATATTAATCAGGCTAGTTTTCCTATTTCTTACTGTATTCATCCACAGTATGGAAATAATTGAGAGCACAATCTGTGCACCGCCTCCTTTGGCCAAATGCCCCAGTACCCTGTAGTCCTATTAAATCATCTTGGAACTTCTTCCTTCAACCCCATCACTCCAAACCTGAAGGACTAATGGGGGGCAATGATCTGAGGGCTGTACCAGATCAGGGACTTTGCTTGTAATGTCCCTTACCTTGGCCCCAGGGAGTCAGGAGACTTCCCTTTGGGATGGGTCCTGTCAGCGTATTGGGCCTTCCATTCCTCTCAGAATTGAGTGAACTGCAATGGTTACCCTTTTTTTTTTCTTTTATAAAGGTAGTTGTAATATGTGGGGCTGGCTGATTTGCCCTGGGCAATGCTCCAGATGGTCCTTTGCCTATCTCAGTGGTCCTCCACTGACCCATCCTTGAAATGATGAGGAGGGAACTGACTGAATTTCATTCTACCTTCCCAGGTATCACTGACAATCAAAACCCCAGAGACAAAGCTAATCCAAGGCTAATGAGAAGACAAAAAACACCCTAAAATTCTGCAGCTTTAAATCTGACCGTGAGTTCTATACTGGAAAAAATACAAACCAAAACTCAAACCTACTGAAATGCTTAGACAATCTTGCCCGTGGCAAAGAGATTGGTACAGTCCAAGGTTCTCAAGGCCTGACTGAAAATTATGTCAACACAACCATAGAGTCACATGGCTTGGGTTGGAAGGGACCTCAAAAATCACCTATTCAAAACCCGTCTGCCCTGATCAGTGGCACAGATTTCAAGATTCTCACACCATATTCTGGAAATAATTCCCAGGCATCTCTTATTCCATATGTAATAGTCTGTTATGCTGAATATAATAATGTCTTTGATTTACAGAGGTTTGCCTGAGTGTCCTTAATAGAGGAACGAGTAATGACAAAGTTATAGAACAAACACAGCCATTTATCATTTCTAAGACCTAAATCAGGTCCACATTTGTGTTGCTGCCTTAGGTCCTAAACGGGAGTACCAATGAGTCCTTCTCAGTTATTTGTAGTAGGATGAGAAAGTTGTGATGTTTCATGAGCTTTGATTATGGACTTTATAAAGCTGCATATGGAGCTGGCCTGCAATATACAGAATATATGGAGCTGACCAGACCTCTAGCCTGGCAGCTAGATGCCAGGTGGATGACCCTTTGGGATCTCCAATGACCTTTAATGCCTGCATTCGTGCAACTGGACTGAAAGCTCAGTGCATACCTCTGAGGTGGTGAGTGCATACTGCTGTCCTACTCTGCCCTTTTTGAGATTATCAAAGAGCACTCAAATGGAATGAACACCATGGCAGTGTTTTAGTCATTCTGCACTAAGTCACACTGGTGAAATGTCCTATATCCCTTGTCAAATTCCCTTGTGTCACATGACATCAGGCCAAAAAAGAGTCTGGATTTTTTTGCAAAGTAAAAAAGAAACATAGAGTATTAGGGAATAGGAAAGCTGGAGTTTAGGTAGAGATAAATTTTACTGTATAAAGACACATATCCCTATATATAATGTACCCTGAAATGTGTGAAGTAAAATCCATTTTAGCCCAAGTCCTGTCCATGTTAGCCCATATCGTCACCATTAACTTAGTCTTTAATGTCATTATTCATGTGATGTTTCCGCAATGTGATTATTAGCATGCAGCTATTTAGAAAGAATTAGGATTACTTGCTGAAATGCTCAGGAAAGCTGAAATGTTCCAGAAAGCTGTCCAGTTACACTGGATACTAGCTGGAATAATATTCATGCCAGCATTTGTGGACACATGTAAAATACATCTTCTATTAAAACAGATGAAAGTGATTGCAATTTAATGCAACTCAAGTATAACTAATTAAATAGTTTAATTAGCTAATAAGGCTTATATTGAAATGAGCAGTGCTTAATGAAATGGACAAAAATGCTGAATACTGTATTTACATTGCATTAGATAGGACAAGGCTTGAAAACAAGTTCCACTCTCCTGCTGAAGTAGTTACAGAAACAAAAGAGTTTCTGTTTTGTATTTTCTATGACCATATTTGCTTTGTCTGTTACTCTGTACACATAATGGCTGTACACATGGTGAATAGATGAAATCAGATTACCTTGGCTGTAGCACAGATGAACACACTGGTGTTCACACCCTGTTTGAAAGGAGAGAATGAAGAAAGGTGGAAGGTTGTCATGTAGTCTACCAGAGTAGTGGTACTCTTTGTGGGTCAGTAAGGAAGAAATTTTGCTTCCAAGACTTAGTGTAAGTTTATCTTTCCTGATATTTAAGTAAAAACCTCTATTACCTCAGATGCTGGACTTTGGAAAATTATTACAAATGTAAAACAGAGTTCATTGTCTCCAAGTGCACAGCTGCCAGATCAACATCTTTCCCTGATGAGAGGATGTACTTAAATTTTTGTTCACCTGTCTTCCCCATGAAAAATTATAGGGGATCTCTTTTAGATATAAGACTCCTAACAAAATTATACACCCTTTGTCTGCTGAAATCAGTAATAAGACTCCTTTGGAGTATCAATGAAAATAGCATTTGGCCCCAAATACTACTGATATTTTGTCTTTCCATTTTTGTAAAGGAGGTTGGAAATGCCTGCAACATTTCAGGCCAGGGAGCTTTCCATTTAATTTCCCAAACCATCTCGACATTGCTGATGTATTTGACATGAGAAGTGGTTAGAAAAAATTATATTAGATTACAAAATAAGGTTCTGAACAAGGGTCTTTACTGGGGGATATTTCTCCAGAGAATATGGCTCTCAATACTTTCTGAAAGTGCAAGCCCATTAGCAAAAAAATCTTTAGATCCCCAGGCAGAAAGTTTATTCACATTAGAGTTAGTAAAGTATTTGGTACATCAAAACCACTGTGTGTGAATGACACAGACTTTAAGTCACTGTTGGCACTTCATATGCTGTCTGTAGTTCCTCTGCTTGGTCTTGCAGAGCCCAGATATCTTTGGGGCACCAGGAACAGTGAAAGACTTCACCACTGGGAGAGTAAAGAGCATGCATCAGTTGATAGCATTCCGAGGTTGTGTTATTTTCAGCTGTGTGTTGAAAAGTAAATAAAAATAAAACATATTCTGAGATACTTTGGGGTTGTGGTTGTTTTTTTTTTTATTTTAAATTTATTATCACAACCATTGGTTGGGTTCATATTCCAGGGACCCTCAAACAATTAACCTATGAACTAGGTTGATTTACGCTATTTGGGGCATGTATTTAATTTGTCATTCTTTTGCTGTGTAAATGAGATCTACAAAAATGTATGTAATAGACAATTTTTTTTAAAATACTGGTTAATCAGAATGATTTGCATCAGGAATCCAATTCAGAACTTGCAATTAATATCCCGTTTACCAATTCATGTTAAAATAAACACTAACAGGCACAAGTTTGCTTCATAAATGCTCTGGCTTGGGTTGTTAAGAAATGCTTTGTGCAACCCGAGTGTTTTTTATTTTGCAAATCAATGCACAACTGCTTGATCCCATAGAGAAGGCAAAGCTATGCCACACATGGTGGCTAAACAGTGTATGAATTAAACTCCATATAAGCAAATTTCTTTGTAAGTAATTTATATTGTATGGTAAACTTGTATCCCACTAGAACAGCAAATTAAAACATTAATCACATCTGTAAAATTTAAGGCCTTGTGCATACAGAAAAAATATTAGGGAAATACATTTTCCCGTATTGCTGAAATAAATATTCCACATATGGAAGCCAGTCTAATCCTTCTCATTATAGTGTGGATGAAGATGAACATTAAGCCCATATAACATTTCTTTCAGAATTAGTCGATAGCTCATTTTAGTAGGTAGCACATATTTCCAAACCTGAAATGCCCACATTCAATCAGATTTGCAGTCTCCTTCCCTTAGCTGTTGCAGCTTTTCATCACTGTTAGGTAACCACTGTGATTATTCCATACCACATACTGATGAGAAGACAGAACAAGCTCTTTCCCCAGCGCTGAGCAGGTTGTAAGCTGTGGCAAACTAACTTGCTCTGAAATTATCAAGTGTTCCAGCACTCCTTAGCATCACTAACATAGGCAGCCTGCCAGCCCCCTCTCCAACATCCAAATCATCTTCCTCTCTTAACCACATTTTTATCCATCTGCTTCACAAAACAGTCCACATGCTTTGACTTACTCTTGTATTTGAGTACAATGTGAGTTTACTTTTAGAAAGGCTTTTTTTTTTAAAGCCTTTCTTGTGCTATTTCATTAAATGTGGTACTCTCCCTGGATAGTTACCTAATTATCACTACAGAATGGAATTTAAACCTGGTAAGTAATGCTGGCTTTATCACCCCACTACCTAACAGCTTGATACCATATCACTCTTCTCATCTCCAGCCTGGACACTACTCTCCATTATGTAGTATCCACACAGGGATTCAAAACATAAAAAGACCCCTTGCATGTGACTGGGAGGTGGAGGTATAGCACACCCCTGATGGTACTTGGGGAGGAACCACCAAAGAGCATTTCCTCTGGACCCTCCCACCTGCCTCTTGCACCTCAAGTAAAAGCCAGCAGAGCCCAGGCTGGTTATGTGAAAGGGAGGGCTAAATTCCGCTTTTGGCAAATCATTCCTGGAGGGGGAACTAGGTACCCATCTGACAGCAGCTGGGCCTCTGCCCTCGTCCTACAACTTGTCTTAATTCCCTCATCCAATAAGAAGCTGTTCCAGTCAGACGTACCTGTGTTGTCAGCTTCCCGGCAGGTCGACCCACCCTTTGTTTCCCCCATGAAAAAACGTATTTATTTTACTTAGCCAACTTCCAATCGGCCTGTGGTTTTCTCCATTTGCTACATTTGCCAATGCCTTCATTCAATGGTCTCTTCCCCTCCCTGGATGCTTTGAGCTTTGTTATTGTATGTAATGATCAGACCATGGAATTCAAGAAAATTATAAGACTAGTATGTCCTTCCTTGCCTGATAACTGGGAAGATACATCCCACAGGTAACATTTGGAGGTATTATTCATGGAAATAAGCGTTTTCAATTTCTTTTGTCCTATTACTGTCTTTAACTGTTTTCTTTAAAACAAATTTAAAATTACTTATGATGGAATAATGATTGGTTATTAACTTTAGAGAGAGTCACAAGAGAAAATTCTTCTGCTCTCAAAAATGCAAACTGATAGCTCGGTATGGATTTATTTACACAGTTCTGCCTATTCATGTGTATTTCCATGTGTTATTTTAATAGTTGGATGTGCATACAGTATTACAAAAACATGAGAGATAATATATTTTTGAAGTCACCATGTTTTTTTCAAAGGACTATATTTTTAAAGTAGCATCTAAGGCAGAATGTATTTATAAAGTAGTGTCAGGAGAGAGCTACCTAGTGGGACTGTCAAAAGCATGCTAAATTCCTAATTCGAATTAAAATTAACGGAGATTATCTCTCTAAAGACTACTGAAAATTTTTCTAGGTACCTCTCTCACCATCAGGAATTTAAAGACTTCTGAGACTTTTGCAAAGGCTCCAAATCATTTAGGTTTATTGGGGACTTTTGGTAGTTGTTTGTTTTTTCCACAGAGCAATGTAAAGCAGACTCCACTGTGCTCAGGTCTTGCATGGAATACCAAGTTGCAGACCTGGAGTGCAGCCCTGAAAGCAAAGACCACCAGGTATAAAAGTAAAAAGACATAAACAATTAATTCAACTAACTCAGAACTAGTCCAGCTGGGATTAGACTGTGGATGCTTTGCCCACAGTAGTGATTCTGTTAACAGTTTCATGCCTAAGGTGAAGAACTCAGTGCACGAATGCCATTTTTTCCTGACAGTGGCTTTAGTTATGAACTGCAGAGGCAAGTGTTTCTGCCTGAGGAGCACCTCATTACCTTTTAGTTCTGAACTGCTGCCCCAGTGAGATCCAGCTGCGGGTAACAGTCCCTACCTGTATCTTGGTGCCACCAAGACCTGAAGACTTCTCCTCATATGGAAGAGCTGCACATTTAGCAGGACTCTGAAGGATCAGGATTGGATTTATTGTTTTGTTGTACCACATAAGCACTGGTAACTCTCTCTCTGTTGAAAATCTGTGTTTAATAAAGAAAATATGAAATTAATTGCCTTTCTTCCTTTAATGTCATATACTCCTACATCCATTTACCCTGACACTTTGACAGAAGTGTACATACAGTGATGTTCACACAGATGGGATGGCTGCTGCTTCTTTAAATCCAGCAATAGTCTGTGAACCAAACAGTGATGAGAAGGCAAACACCAACTATATTATGATGAATCTAAGTGACTAACCACTCATTCAATTATTTTGCCATGGTTTTATTTCACTGCACAGTTGCTTATTAATCAGTGACACCAGGAAGCAGAAAGTGAAATTGGCTCTGGAGGAGGATATGGCCTCCAAGGCACCAGTTCAGAAGGCTCTTTTGGTAGTTTTGAGGGATAGTGCCATTGCTTGGTGTAATACGAGGTGACCATCTCATTATTTCCATACCCCAAAGTTGTGATTCTCAGAGATTTACACTCACCTACTATTTTTATTCCCTGATTTTTTTCAGCATTAAATCACCAACCTTTTAACTCACATTCACATCCCCAAAGGTAAATATTCAAGTTTCTCCCATAAGCACTTCTGCAGCTGCTCAGTTTTACTGTTGTCGTAAGTCCCCCAGTAATCTTCCCACCTTGGTATAATTATGTCTCTGTAACAGGGTTGGTGAAACTGAATAGTGCATACTGAAAGTCATCTTGAAAGCAGCAGCCTCTAGTGTACCTCTGTCAAACTGTTTTTACTCCACAGGTCTGAGGGTGGCAGATTACATGGCACATTTTGGATCATGGTCATGATTCTATGAAATTTGCTTTAATTACTTTTCTGAGTTTTAGCTATAAGATTTATATTAATGTTTTATAAGGGTTTTATCTCATTCTAAGAGTCCTTTACATTTAAGTCTAAGATTATTTTGAGCCTGGGTGTGATGTTGGCCTTTCAAAAAGAGAATTCCACATCAAAGCAACACAGTAGTCCTGAGCACATTGACCAGAATTCCCATTGTACAACGCAGGCATCCCCTGCCTTCTGGCTGACTATGTGGATATCAGACATAAATAACTTTGTACTGGTAATTCAAAGAAAACAGCACAATAAAATAAACTAATAGGAACACGAGTAAAAAAGAGTCCCGTGTTTCAAATATAAGACAGGAAACAGAGCCCCTTCTATTGAATTGAAATGACCATTTTTGAAGAAGGATAGATTACTCTTCTTTGAGGATCCATACAAATAACTGTTTTCACTTATACTCTAGCCTAAAAATGGGCATTTGTCTTCTCAATGGATTCCCATGCCAAAATATATGCTAGAAATTTGATTTAGAATGAGATAACAAAACCCCAAAAGCTTGCCTCCTTCCTATCTCAGAAAAGGGATGTATTTAATGCAGAGAGTGCAGAGTTAAAAAAAAAAAAACAAAAAAAAAACAAAAAAACCCCCACTTTTTTGAAATCTTTGTTCCTTTGGACCTTCTCCTAATATGTATAAATTACTAATCACTTCCTATGATACATGTGTAAACCACAAAAGAAAAATCACTTTTATGAGCATTACTATGTGCCCTGCTTCATTGTCTTTGTCATACCACCCTCGCCCAAAAAATAAAATATTAAGATTTAAAGGAAGTTTTCAGTATCAGAGCTGAGGTGATTATTCCTTTTTTTATGGAAGAAGCCTTTGTCATTTTTTGATTATATAAACTTATTAAGAGGAGGATTTAATAAAATGGGTACATTTAGCATACTTTCATTCCTTTGGAAAAATGCTCATATTCATAAACTGCATCCACAACTTTGGAAACAGTGCGAATGCAGCAGGCATGAATGCTATCTTATTTAAATGTCTGTATTAAGCACAACCTCTCTCTGCTAAAAATGGGCAAAAAAACAAACAAGTCATATTCATCAAAGTAATTGTGTAGGTACTTTCAGTACCAAAATGCCTAGAATGAAAGATTGAACTGCTAACGGCAGCAGTGACAGCCATGAATCATGGTAGGCTACTTCGGGGCCTTTACCACCATAAAACAAAAGATGTAGATGAAAAATGCTGCAATTAAGTGATTTGATTTCTGCCCCCTTTTTCCTACTGCATTCGTGCATGGCTGCACAGCAAAGATTGATGGGAAAAATTACTCTACGTGATCTCTGACAGAGCCTTGGAACAATTCTATAAGGGGGAAACATACAAATCAAACCAGCTTCCTTGTATTCAAACAAAATAATACATATAAAGCAAATACTTTAGCCTATATCCAAAGCACCAACATTTGAATGCACACATAAATTTTTGAGAAATGCTCTGCTATCAAAACCAAACTCATGGATTTTCCAGCTAGTTGGGTAATACTGATATTTGTTTAAATAAATATTCAATCAGTACTACTGAGTGGCATCCTAAATACGTTTGTGCAGTGAAAAGAACAAATTGCATGTACAAATTTATGGAGGTAAAATGTTCTTATCTTTTATATCAATATGTTATTAATAAAATACTCTAAAAATAAGATAATAGGAAAATCTTCCTGCATATTAGACTCCACTATCATTACCATCATTTAAATGGACATTTTCAATGGGCATTTGTAAGTGAGTTTGGAGAAAGCATATAAAGGATTTATATCTGTAGTACTTGTGTAGAAGGAAAGCATTATAATATGGCTGACATATCCTTTAAAATATGCTAAATGTGCAAAAGGCATTGGATAAAATAAACAAGCAATGTTAATGCAAATGGGAGGTGACTGCTTCTGCCATAGCCTGCTCTACTGATATTATGTGAGATTTATTTCCTGATGAGAGAGTAAAGACCACACAGATCCAGCCCACTGTAAAAAATGTGCAGATGATTTTGCTCAAATATACACAATGGAATCAACTCACCGAAAAAAAGATGTGTAGAGATTTGACTGCATTATGCATAGAAAAGCAGAGCCTGAACAGACCGACTAGGGCATTGATAATTAAAGTTAGGTCTTTTTGCCAAAGACCTAATGTTACATTATGCTTAAAAGAAATCCTGCAGCAGTCTCCTTTCCAATGTCAGATAATATTTTTCATTTTGATACGTATTTTTTGCCACGTATTGAACACTTATTTCCCAGAGATTTTGTTTATCCGCAGTGCATAAGATCATATATTTTGTTTCTGCATGTAGCTGACTTATTCGCCTTCAGATTTTTTTTCTTTTTCTGATAAGCAGGTACAAGCCTCATGAGGTTGAGACTTTATATACATAAGCCTCTCCACCCTCAGCAGCTTTCTGCCTGATTTATGGGGGCCTACAAACCATCCTCCATGACTAGAGAAGCAACTTTTTCATTTTCATAGTTAATCCAGTTCTAGGATGAATTAACTGCTGCATAACACCCCCACAGCTAGACTGTGCTTTTATCCAGCTAGCTAGCATTCCCTATAACTTCTTACCCTGTAAAATAAACATTAAGAGCTTTGGCCTCCTGATTGCTTACTATTGATCACTTTTATAACCTGGGACACCTTATCTTCTTTCAGCATTTTACAGTATCATTAACTGTAAAAGGAGAGTGAGTTTCTTCTGCCAGCCTATTTTTGTAGAAGGAGTTACCACATCCAGAAAAAAGAGCTGATAGTGGTATTGTGTTGACTTACTGGTATGGCTTATTAGGCCGCCCTAGCAATAAAGGAAGTGAAAATTGCCTTTTGGATTAGCAGGCAGAATTGGGGTCTAGGAAGATCTTTCTGAAAAGGCTAGGTACATTCAGATGTGGAGATTATATTCAAAGAGGTACCTGTTTTCTCTCATTCTTTGGGCCAAAATTCAAACCAAACCTTAGGAGTCTCTTAGACTTCAAACTCTTGGAAGTAAGAGCCAGAGTTTATTATAAAAAATGCTGGAGGTCAATATTGCTTTTTAGACTTGCCTGCTTTATGAATTTTAAGTACCTTATACTTAATGTAGTATTTGTGATAAAGCATAGGATAGTTTACATTGAGCTATTTAAGTTAAGCGATTTGAAAAAGCAGAAGGAGTGGCTGGCATAGGTTTGTGACTGCAGTTTTCTCTGCTCATGGAGCAGTAGGCAGCAGGTGGCAGCCCCCATAGTCTATTTGTCCCACACAGAAGGTAAAAGATAATGAGGGATAAGAAGGGCAAAAAAGTGAAATTGTGTTTTCTCCTCAGTATTTCACAAAACAGAAACATTGTGCTCAATGCAGAAATTAAAAAAAAAAAATCTGCAAGGATCAATTTAGCATCATCCACCTTAGTGTATTATTCTGGGGAAAGGAGACATGAACCTGTCTGAGGAGGCTGGGAGACGTTTCTCAGGAGTCAGAGTTTTTGGCAATCAAGGAGATCCAGTGACTTATATAATAATGCAACCATCATTTTAAAGTATGATGGCTTTCTTTTAGCAGGAAAAAGTTCATCAACTTCAATTGCATTTGTTGCTGAAACTACTCCAAAGGGCAAAGGAATTTGAGAGGAATTCACACTGTGTTGGAACATGTGAAAAAAATAGATATGCCATGCCAGAATACAGGCCATCAAATCTGCTGGATAAATGACAGGAAAAGGCTCTGAAATGAGATGAAGAAGAAGAGGGTGAAAGGAGAACATGCATTTCTCTGAGACCCAAGCAGAAGGGCTGCTGTGGGACCAGGGCTCAGAGCCTACCAGCAGTTTTTCTCCCACGCACCAGAGCCTTTGGGGCTCTAAAATGATATTTAATTTTTTATTTACAGTTTTTGACTTCACTTTTAATCTCATGGCATGAAGTCCATATTTTTCTATTGGGTGTGTTTGAATTTTAGCAGAAGTGATGCATTAAAGAAGAAACAGGAACTTTAATGCCAAGATGATCTACCTGGAGTATTCAGATGGGACTCAGAAAGAGAAGGGTGATAGGGACCCACCTCCTTTCAAACCATAGGAAGAAATGTGGTGACTCTTGTGGCCCCTTGCTGGTTTTGAAGAACATAAATCTTCCTGCACACACAGGTTAGGGACCCCTCTCTAAAGATCAGTAGGACAGGGGAGCACATCAGCAAACCCCAAGTGCTATAGTGGATTTTGCAAGCACAGTTATTTTTCCAATATCTCAAATATTCCTATTAAACCCAGAACAAGTTGTTTAGCTTTGTGTGATCTTGGAGTGTGTTGTTATTTCACTGTTTTGTTCTTGTCCTGTTCTGCATGTCCTATTCCTCAAATTATGCTTTATTTTTTACTTGAACCTCGCAAAGCATGAAAATGAGGACTTCCACTTGTGATTATGCAAATAACAATAATAAAAAAAAACAGTAATAAGAATTCAGGTTGCTCTCAATCTACCAATCAGTCAAGAAACTGGTGGTTTTGCAGACAGGTCCTATTGAGTAAATTTCACTTAAAATGTGTTAGAGATTAAGAAACTTAAATTTAGGTATTTGCCTGTAGATTTTTGCAAGTGCAGGTGTGTGAATTCCCATTATACAATCAATGGAGAACTAGTAAATCCATTTGACAGAAGTAAAGCATTTGAAATTCTCCTAGACATTGTCTATCATCTGGAATACATTATCATCTGGTTTCTTTACAATCTGTATGCATGCAATGACATACATTTCTCCAAGAATAAAGACAAAATAAAAAGTAAAAAAAAATTAAAAATTAAAAAAAAAGACAAAAAAAGACTCATTCTTCTGCGTTGACAACTTTATCACAAAGGAATTCATGTATGCACCTGGGGTTGATCCCACATCTCCTTTACCAACAGAGTAAGACTAAAAGTATTCTTAACAGTCAGTATGTAAATATCTGGAAGCCTCACCTTCATGCAGGCTTTTGCCTGGTGCATTCTAGTGCTTTGGGAACAATATAAAGTGATAGGAGCCCCCACAAATGATTCATATATCTCTATTGATATATTGTGAATTTAATGGAAAACTACCAGGATCAAAAGTGAGTTACATTCACTAAAGCTGATATAAAAAAGAGATGCCTAGATCAGGAGTTCATCCCAATTTAATGTACCACGTAAGAAATGGCAATTCTAGTTACATTATCTCTTCTATGACACTGCGGCAGGCTGGAGAAAATGTTAAAGAGCACGGCAGGAAATCAGATAGACCATTAAATAAATATTCTGTAACTAATTAACCATTTAATTAAGCCTCTCTGTTTTACCTTTTGATTTATCAATAGTTCCATGAGAATGAAACAGTAATGATGTCCACCAGATATCATTTTATATTTTACACTTATATTTTACAGTTATTTTTACATTTTATTATTTTCTGACGTGATTTCCTTAGGAATCTATTTATTTATTTATTTACTTATTTATTTGATTGTTTTTTTCACTGTTACACAGGCAGTTGTGTTTTTGATGTTGGGAGTCTTGTGGAAGATGTTGAGCTATTGCACTAAAAAAAGTGTTGGCCACCAGAGCCTGAAGATAAATCCAAACTGTCATGTGGTATAGTGTTATAGGCAGTGACTCATCACTCACCAAAATGCTTTCATGTATGGGCATCCTGGAAAAGTGAGGAGGATTCACACTCTCTCCTGTTAAATAAATGAAGACCTAAGGACACTCACTGTGGCTATGAAGCTGCATTTGGAATAATGTAATCTACTATGCAAACAGTTCCATGTACAGCATGCTATTTTGATGAGTCTCTCTGGGGAAAAATACCCCCTGCATCTTATAATTAAAAAGCTATTTAACTGTGTAAAAATACAAATATTCCCAAATCAAGTTTCAGCCAAATATCCTATACAATTCAAAACATGGATATCAGAGACAGCAATGGTCTTGTGTTTACACCCCACAGCACTACAGAGAGATGAACACTTAGCTTTTGTTTTGGTCTCAATTCATTTTTTCAAGAAGCATAATTAAAAACTGCATTAATGCCACCAATTATGGCCTCCAAGGGACTAGAAACCCCATGTTACTATGTGATGGAACACAACTGAGCTGCAAACATCCATTTGCCATTATAATACTCATTAATCCTGCCAAATACAACTCATTATGAGACTTCAAGAAAATCATCTCATAGGCAAACACGGCACAGAATCTATCTGTCACTGCATTCCTCTCAGCACAAGTTGCAGGGGTGGAAATTGTTCAATGTAACTAATTTATGAAGCTGCAAACTAACCATTCATTTCTGACACAAATCAGGAGGTGTCTGAAAATGTATAAGAACTTCTTTGCTGCTGGAACATCCATTTAATTGTGTCTTCTTCGAAAGTGAATGTTTGATAGAAGTTGAAGAAAATACTGTGGAAATGGGAAGAATTGCATTGAAAATTTGCTCAAATCAGTGTTCCTTAATTAAAGGCCATGCTTCTCTAAAATAGGTGCTGGAATTTCTCTTTGAACTACTGGATTCTGTGCCAGAATCATTTGGTATTTAGATTTTCCTGTGTGCAAAAATACTGTCCAGATTGCAAGGATGTGTTCAGATTTTCAAGCTGTCCACTTGAAAGGATTTGAGGAAAAGTTGAGGTATTGAAGAGGTTGTTTGAGGAAGACGGGTGCATACTGAAAGCACTGTGGATGGGTGGAGCGTTCCTTGTAGCATACCAGCTGTCTTCAGCTGTGTTGCAGAAATTTTGATTCCATTCAGAAAATATTTCTCTATTTTTTTTTTGATATAAACTGAAAGGATTCTTTAATTTCTAATACTGTGTTTTTAAAGTGAGTAGAATCCTGTATTTTTCATGTAAAAAAAATCAGAACAGAAAAGTTCTGAGCTGAGAAAAAAAAAATAAAACAATAACAGAAAAAAAAGCTATACGTTATAGATACTCACACAATTAAATGAGTTCCTTGGGGAATCTAATATATCCTTGCTCTTTGATGTCTGAAGTCAGGATTAGTGAAATCCAGACTCTAGAAAATTTAAAGATGGTATAGTCCTTCTCTTTTTAAAATAGCTCTTTGAGGTCAAATTTAAAACTCATGCAGAAAAAGGAGAATATTAAAGGAAGTCTCATGAAACTCAGCATGCTCGTCATCTCTGAGGTTAACATTAATTTTGAACAATACCTTGTTCCATTTAAAACTGAGAGATTGTTACAACAATGTGTTTTCAATTCTAAATAAAGTTAGGATAATAAGAAGAGCAATTCTGTATCATACATCTGGCAATGCAGCCACCTGTGTTACAATAAAAAGCTATAAACCTCTCTAGGTGTTTGTTCTGCCTCAGAGTGTTTGACTGCTACAAATGTAATCTCTCCAGGGCAGGGACTTCATCTTGTTCCACAAATTCACCCATTGTTTAATGCTGCATTGGGGTATGGTGCTACGCAAAGAAGTCAAGGCAACTCGTGGGGGTATGGTTCTCAATACTCTGCATTTCTTTCCTTTTATTTCCTTTCTTTCCTGTTCACTCATTCTGAGCATCCAGAGTCTTGCAGCCTCACACATAGGGCCTATATCTGAGCAAATTACTTTATTTTATGCAAATATGGAGATATTGATATATGTGTATGTTAATTATACAAAGTGCTGTTTAAACATATTAAAAGAAAAGAGCTCCCTGTCCCAAATGAGGCTAGGCATGCTTTTGGTAGGCAAGGCCATTTATTTGTCAGCCAACCAGGTATTTGTGAATCCCCTCTCTCAAGACTCCCTACCTCATTTCCTAGCTGCATCCCAGCACCAGGACTTTGCTCAGTAACCCAGGCAGCTAATGATTTCCTCTATGTGCCCTGTTGGTGCTCCATCTACATAAAAGAAAGTATTTGACACAGCAAGATCCTCACTTTCAACTTGTCTGCGCCCTTGCTGCTCAAACTGTTACCTGAAAATAAACTGCTCAGTAATCCCTTCGTATATATTTGAGGAAGAGTTTGGTAGCAGTAGTCCACAGAAGTTTGGAAACCTTTTAGCAAGTAATGGCTTCTTCTGAGACTCAGAATATAGACTTTATAACTAAAGCTTATAAATATCTGATTTCAGATATTTATAATTTCAGAAGTGCTGAATTCTCTGACGCCAGTGAAAATAAAGGGGAGCTGTAGCTTATAGACACTATAAAGCCTCTTGCTCGTGATATACATTTAAAAGCAAAGTAACAAAAATATAGATCTGCCCATCTGAATGAATGAAACATATATACTGGCGTTGTAGTAACCGGTGCCAGGTATTGATCAGTGTGAATATAATGAATTGTATGATCTATAAGACCATAATCCAGCTATTAATCTGCCTTTTAGGTCATAATCACATACACTTCTAAAAGCTAAACTAATCAAACAGTAAGCGTCATCCAATTCAAGTTAAATTATTGAAATTACATACACATTAATGCCCTGCAATTACCAACTGAAGAATAATACTCAGTGTTTTAAATATGCTGTGCTAAGTTGAAAGCACAGGGGAGAGAACATCACTTACATCACTGTCTGGTCTGTGGTGGTGTGGATCTGGACACATCAGATTGGAAAGTTTCAAGACTTGTTCCCATCTGTTTTCCTCACCTCAGTACCGACATTTGAAATAAACATCAACACCAAGCCACAATGTTTCCTTTATGCTGCTCTATTTGAATTACATTTATTTCCTGCCCTGTGGGCTGCCTGACACAGCAAAGTTGGTAATTGATGGGACTATCCACCACTAGAAAGGTTGAAACCTACTTGTGGTATGTCCGTATGTACTAATTGCCAGCAATACAGAGAAAAAATATAGATTTGCTGACA